>NC_135289.1:7791338-7950042 GCF_051311805.1 Agelaius phoeniceus | reverse complement strand
AGATATTTCAAATAGAATCCATTTCCTCTACTCTAGCCAGTAAGTACTACCCTACAAGTCCTCAGAACCCCAAAGGCCACCTTTCATACTGACACCCAGACCCTGGGAAAGGACTTCTTTTTCCCATGGCAAATGGCCTCCCTTGGCAGCCACTCACCTGGCAGAAAGTGGGAGCCTAGCTAGAATGATGCAATCGTTGCTGGATTTTTCCAAAAGAAAAGCTGCAGCAACTAGGGCCCTGGAAGTACTTAGAGCCTCAAACGCCACCTTGAACATATTCCTGAGACCCTGGGGAAAGGACTTCGTTTTTCCATGGAAAATGGCCTTCATTTTGGCCACTTGGCCTGGCAGGCAGGGCAGTGCCAAGCCAGGAATCTACAAACTCTGCTGGATCCTTCAGAACTGAAAGCTGCCAGCAACTAGGACCCTGCAAGTCCTTAGAGCCCCAGATGCCACCAGTCATCTGACACCCAGAGCCTGGGCCAATGACTTTGTTTTCCCCATGGAAAATTGCCTCCATTTCTGGCCACTCGCCCTGACCAGAGGGTGGTGCCCAGCAAGAAATTTGCAAGCTTTGCTGGATTGCTCCAAATCGAAAGCTGCCACTTGTTGTTGTTCTATTTCTCTAGAGTCCCATCATGCTGTTCTCAGATTGCTAAAGTCCATACCTCCTCGGTGTGTCTTATGGCTGCAGATCTTCACAGCACAGAGCCTTTCTTCTGCATGCTGTTCTTTCCCAGTTCAGGGCTCCTTCAAGCTCTCCCTGAATGGCTACGCGCCCCTTTTATCCCAGTTCTCTTCAATGCTCACAGCTGCAGCCATCAAGGACAACCAGGACCTGTGGGACAGATATTCAAATAGAATCCATTTCCTCTACTCTAGCCAGTAAGTACTACCCTACAAGTCCTCAGAACCCCAAAGGCCACCTTTCATCTGACACCCAGACCTGGGAAAGGACTTCTTTTTCCCATGGCAAATGGCCTCCCTTGGCAGCACTCACCTGGCAGAAAGTGGGAGCTAGCTAGAATGATGCAATCGTTGCTGGATTTTCCAAAAGAAAAGCTGCCAGCAACTAGGGCCCTGGAAGTACTTAGAGCTCAAACGCCACCTTGAACATAATTTCCTGAGACCCTGGGGAAAGGACTTCGTTTTCCATGGAAAATGGCTTCTTTGTGCTCACTTGGCCTGGCAGGCAGGGCAGTGCCAAGCCAGGAATCTACAAACTCTGCTGGATCCTTCCAGAACGAAAGCTGCCAGCACTAGGACCTGCCAAGTCTTACAGCCCCAGATGCCACCAGTCATCTGATCACCCAGAGCCTGGGCCAATGACTTCGTTTTCCCCATGGAAAAATGGCCTCCATTTCTGGCCACTGCCCCTGACCAAGAGGGTGGTGCCCAGCAAGAAATTTGCAAGCTTTGCTGATTGCTCCAAATCTAAAGCTGCCACTTGTTGTTGTTCTATTTCTCTAGAGTCCATCATGCTGTTCTCAGATTGCTAAAGTCCATACTCCTACGGTGTGTTCTTATGGCTGCAGATCTTCACAGCACAGACGCTTTCTTCTGCATGCTGTTCTTTCCCAGTTCAGGCTCTTCAAGGCTCTCCCTGAATGGCTACGTCCGCCCCCTTTTATCCCAGTTCTCTTCAATGCTCACAGCTGCAGCCCATCAAGGACAACCAGGACCTGTGGGACAGATATTCAAATAGAATCCATTTCCTCTACTCTAGCCAGTAAGTACTACCCTACAAGTCCTCAGAACCCCAAAGGCCACCTTTCATCTGACACCCAGACCCTGGGAAAGGACTTCTTTTTCCATGGCAAATGCCTCCCTTGGCAGCCACTCACCTGGCAGAAAGTGGGAGCCTAGCTAGAATGATGCAATCGTTGCTGGATTTTTCCAAAAGAAAAGCTGGCAGCAACTAGGCGACGGAAGTACTTAGAGCCTCAAACGCCACCTGAACATATTCCTGAGACCCTGGGGAAAGGACTTCGTTTTACCATGGAAATGGCCTTCCTTTTGCGCACTTGGCCTGGCAGGCAGGGCAGTGCAAGCCAGGAATCTACAAACTGCGCTGGATCCTTCCAGAACGAAAGCTGCCAGCAACTAGGACCCCTGCAAGTCCTTACAGCCCAGATGCCACCATCATCTGACACCCAGAGCCTGGGCCAATGACTTCGTTTTCCCCATGGAAAATGGCCTCCATTTCTGGCCACATCGCCTGACCAAGAGTGTGGTGCCCAGCAAGAAATTTGCAAGCTTTGCTGGATTGCTCCAAATCGAAAGCTGCCACTTCTTGTTGTTCTATTTCTCTAGAGTCCCATCATGCTGTTCTCAGATGCTAAAGTCCATACCTCCTCGGTGTGTTCTTATGGCTGCAGATCTTCACAGCACAGACGCTTTCTTCTGCATGCTGTTCTTTCCCAGTTCAGGGCTCCTTCAAGGCTCTCCCTGAATGGCTACGCCGCCCCTTTTATCCAGTCTCTTCAATGCTCACGCTGCAGCCCATCAAGGACAACCAGGCTGTGGGCAAGCCTCTAGACAGATATTCAAATAGAATCCATTTCCTCTACTCTAGCCAGTAAGTACTACCCTACAAGTCCTCAGAACCCCAAAGGCCACCTTTCATCTGACACCCAGACCCTGGGGAAAGACTTCTTTTTCCATGGCAAATGGCCTCCCTTGGCAGCCACTCACCCTGCAGAAAGTGGGAGCCTAGCTAGAATGATGCAATCGTTGCTGATTTTTCCAAAAGAAAAGCTGCAGCAACTAGGGGCCCTGGAAGTACTTAGAGCCTCAAACGCCACCTTGAACATATTCCTGAGACCCTGGGAAAGGTGACTTCGTTTTTCCCATGGAAAAATGGCCTTCATTTTGGCCACTTGGCCTGGCAGGCAGGGCAGTGCCAAGCCAGGAATCTACAAACTCTGCTGGATCCTTCCAGAACGAAAGCTGCCAGCAACTAGGACCCTGCAAGTCCTTCAGCGCCCAGATGCCACCAGTCATCTGACACCCAGAGCCTGGGCCAATGACTTTCGTTTTCCCATGTAAAATGCCTCCATTTCTGGCCACTCGCCCTGACCAAGAGGGTGGTGCCAGCAAGAAATTTGCAAGCTTTGCTGGATTGCTCCAAATCGAAAGCTGCCACTTGTTGTTGTTCTATTCTCTAGAGTCCCATCATGCTGTTCTCAGATTGCTAAAGTCATACCTCCTCGGTGTGTTCTTATGGCTGCAGATCTTCACAGCACAGACGCTTTCTTCTGCATGCTGTTCTTTCCCAGTTCAGGGCTCCTTCAAGCTCTCCCTGAATGGCTACGCGCCCCCTTTTATCCAGTTCTCTTCAATGCTCACAGCTGCAGCCCATCAAGGACAACCAGGACCTGTGGGACCAGAATATTCAAATAGAATCCATTTCCTCTACTCTAGCCAGTAAGTACTACCCTACAAGTCCTCAGAACCCCAAAGGCCACCTTTCATTTCTGACACCTACCCTGGGGGAAAGGACTTCTTTTTCCCATGCAAATGGGCCTCCCTTGCAGCCACTCACCCTGGCAGAAAGTGGAGCCTAGCTAGAATGATGCAATCGTTGCTGATTTTTCCAAAAGAAAAGCTGGCAGCAACTAGGGCCCTGGAAGTACTTAGAGCCTCAAACCCACCTTGAACATATTCCTGAGACCCTGGGGAAAGGACTTCGTTTTTCCCATGGAAAATGGCCTTCATTTGTGGCCACTTGGCCTGGCAGGCAGGGCAGTGCCAAGCCAGGAATCTACAAACTCTGCTGGATCCTTCCAGAACGAAGCTGCCAGCAACTAGGACCCTGCAAGTCCTTAGCCCCAGATGCCACCAGTCATCTGACACCCAGAGCCTGGGCCAATGACTTCGTTTTCCCCATGAAAATGGCCTCCATTTCTGGCCACTCGCCCTGACCAAGAGGGTGGTGCCCAGCAAGAAATTTGCAAGCTTTGCTGGATTGCTCCAAATCTAAAGCTGCCACTTGTTGTTGTTCTATTCTCTAGAGTCCCATCATGCTGTTCTCAGATTGCTAAAGTCCATACCTCCTCGGTGTGTCTTATGGCTGCAGATCTTCACAGCACAGACGCTTTCTTCTGCATGCTGTTCTTTCCCAGTTCAGGGCTCCTTCAAGGCTCTCCCTGAATGCTACGCGCCCCCTTTTATCCCAGTTCTCTTCAATGCTCACAGCTGCAGCCCATCAAGGACAACCAGGACCTGTGGGACAGATATTCAAATAGAATCCATTTCCTCTACTCTAGCCAGTAAGTACTACCCTACAAGTCCTCAGAACCCCAAAGGCCACCTTTCATCTGACACCAGACCCTGGGAAAGGACTTCTTTTCCCATGCAAATGGCCTCCCTTGGCAGCCACTCACCCTGCAGAAAGTGGGAGCCTAGCTAGAATGATGCAATCGTTGCTGGATTTTTCCAAAAGAAAAGCTGGCAGCAACTAGGGCCCTGGAAGTACTTAGAGCCTCAAACGCCACCTTGAACATATTCCTGAGACCCTGGGGAAAGGGACTTCGTTTTTCCCATGGAAAATGGCCTTCATTTTGTGGCCACTTGCCTGGCAGGCAGGGCAGTGCCAAGCCAGGAATCTACAAACTCTGCTGGATCCTCCAGAACAGAAGCTGCCAGCAACTAGGACCCTGCAAGTCCTTACAGCCCCAGATGCCACCAGTCATCTGACACCCAGAGCTGGCCAATGACTTCGTTTTCCCCATGGAAAATGGCCTCCATTTCTGGCCACTCGCCCTGACCAAGAGGGTGGTGCCCAGCAAGAATTTGCAAGCTTTGCTGGATTGCTCCAAATCTAAAGCTGCCACTTGTTGTTGTTCTATTTCTCTAGAGTCCCATCATGCTGTTCTCAGATTGCTAAAGTCCATACCTCCTCGGTGTGTTCTTATGGCTGCAGATCTTCACAGCACAGACGCTTTCTTCTGCATGCTGTTCTTTCCCAGTTCAGGGCTCCTTCAAGGCTCTCCCTGAATGGCTAACGCCGCCCCCTTTTATCCCAGTTCTCTTCAATGCTCACAGCTGCAGCCCATCAAGGACAACCAGGACCTGTGGGACAGATATTCAAATAGAATCCATTTCCTCTACTCTAGCCAGTAAGTACTACCCTACAAGTCCTCAGAACCCCAAAGGCCACCTTTCATCTGACACCCAGACCCTGGGGAAAGGACTTCTTTTTTCCATGGCAAATGGCCTCCCTTGGCAGCCACTCACCCTGCAGAAAGTGGGAGCCTAGCTAGAATGATGCAATCGTTGCTGGATTTTTCCAAAAGAAAGCTGGCAGCAACTAGGGCCCTGGAAGTACTTAGAGCCTCAAACGCCACCTTGAACATATTCCTGAGACCCTGGGGAAAGGACTTCGTTTTTCCCATGGAAAATGGCCTTCATTTGGCCACTTGGCCTGGCAGGCAGGGCAGTGCCAAGCCAGGAATCTACAAACTGTGCTGGATCCTTCCAGAACGAAAGCTGCCAGCAACTAGGACCCTGCAAGTCCTTACAGCCCCAGATGCCACCAGTCATCTGACACCCAGAGCCTGGCCAATGACTTCGTTTTCCCCATGGAAAATGGCCTCCATTTCTGGCCACTCGCCCTGACCAAGAGGGTGGTGCCCAGCAAGAAATTTGCAAGCTTTGCTGGATTGCTCCAAATCGAAAGCTGCCACTTTTGTTGTTCTATTTCTCTAGAGTCCCATCATGCTGTTCTCAGATTGCTAAAGTCCATACCTCCTCGGTGTGTTCTTATGGCTGCAGATCTTCACAGCACAGACGCTTTCTTCTGCATGCTGTTCTTTCCCAGTTCAGGGCTCCTTCAAGGCTCTCCCTGAATGGCTACGCCGCCCTCCTTTTATCCCAGTTCTCTTCAATGCTCACAGCTGCAGCCCATCAAGGACAACCAGGACCTGTGGGCAAGCTAGAAGATATTCAAATAGAATCCATTTCCTCTACTCTAGCCAGTAAGTACTACCCTACAAGTCCTCAGAACCCCAAAGGCCACCTTTCATCTGACACCCAGACCCTGGGGAAAGGACTTCTTTTTCCCATGGCAAATGGCCTCCCTTGGCAGCCACTCACCCTGGCAGAAAGTGGGAGCCTAGCTAGAATGATGCAATCGTTGCTGGATTTTTCCAAAAGAAAAGCTGCAGCAACTAGGGCCCTGGAAGTACTTAGAGCCTCAAACGCCACCTTGAACATATTCCTGAGACCCTGGGGAAAGGACTTCGTTTTTCCCATGGAAAATGGCCTTCATTTGTGGCCACTTGGCCTGGCAGGCAGGGCAGTGCCAAGCCAGGAATCTACAAACTCTGCTGGATCCTTCCAGAACGAAAGCTGCCAGCAACTAGGACCCTGCAAGTCCTTAGAGCCCCAGATGCCACCAGTCATCTGACACCCAGAGCCTGGGCCAATGACTTTCGTTTTCCCCATGGAAATTGCCTCCATTTCTGGCCACTCGCCCTGACCAAGAGGGTGGTGCCCAGCAAGAATTTGCAAGCTTTGCTGGATTGCTCCAAATCGAAAGCTGCCACTTGTTGTTGTTCTATTTCTCTAGAGTCCCATCATGCTGTTCTCAGATTGCTAAAGTCCATACCTCCTCGGTGTGTTCTTATGGCTGCAGATCTTCACAGCACAGACGCTTTCTTCTGCATGCTGTTCTTTCCCAGTTCAGGGCTCCTTCAAGGCTCTCCCTGAATGGCTACGCCGCCCCCTTTTATCCCAGTTCTCTTCAATGCTCACAGCTGCAGCCCATCAAGGACAACCAGGACCTGTGGGCAGCCTACAGATATTCAAATAGAATCCATTTCCTCTACTCTAGCCAGTAAGTACTACCCTACAAGTCCTCAGAACCCCAAAGGCCACCTTTCATCTGACACCCAGACCCTGGGAAAGGACTTCTTTTTCCCATGGCAAATGGCCTCCCCTTGGCAGCCACTCACCCTGGCAGAAAGTGGGAGCCTAGCTAGAATGATGCAATCGTTGCTGGATTTTTCCAAAAGAGAAAGCTGCAGCAACTAGGGCCCTGGAAGTACTTAGAGCTCAAACGCCACCTTGAACATATTCTGAGACCCTGGGGAAAGGACTTCGTTTTTCCCATGGAAAATGGCCTTCATTTGTGGCCACTTGGCCTGGCAGCAGGGCAGTGCCAAGCCAGAATCTACAAACTCTGCTGGATCCTTCCAGAACGAAAGCTGCCAGCAACTAGGACCCCTGCAAGTCCTTACAGCCCCAGATGCCACCAGTCATCTGACACCCCAGAGCCTGGGCCAATGACTTCGTTTTCCCCATGGAAAATGGCCTCCATTTCTGGCCACTCGCCCTGACCAAGAGGGTGGTGCCCAGCAAGAAATTTGCAAGCTTTGCTGGATTGCTCCAAATCTAAAGCTGCCACTTGTTGTTGTTCTATTTCTCTAGAGTCCCATCATGCTGTTCTCAGATTGCTAAAGTCCATACCTCCTCGGTGTGTTCTTATGGCTGCAGATCTTCACAGCACAGACGCTTTCTTCTGCATGCTGTTCTTTCCAGTTCAGGGCTCCTTCAAGGCTCTCCCTGAATGGCTACGCCCGCCCCCTTTTATCCCAGTTCTCTTCAATGCTCACAGCTGCAGCCCATCAAGGACAACCAGGACCTGTGGGACAGATATTCAAATAGAATCCATTTCCTCTACTCTAGCCAGTAAGTACTACCCTACAAGTCCTCAGAACCCCAAAGGCCACCTTTCATCTGACACCCAGACCCTGGGGAAAGGACTTCTTTTTCCCATGGCAAATGGCCTCCCTTGGCAGCCACTCACCCTGGCAGAAAGTGGAGCCTAGCTAGAATGATGCAATCGTTGCTGGATTTTCTCAAAAGAAAAGCTGGCAGCAACTAGGGCCCTGGAAGTACTTAGAGCCTCAACGCCACCTTGAACATATTCCTGAGACCCTGGGGAAAGGACTTCGTTTTTCCCATGGAAAATGCCTTCATTGTGGCCACTTGGCCTGGCAGGCAGGGCAGTGCCAAGCCAGGATCTACAAACTCTGCTGGATCCTTCCAGAACGAAAGCTGCCAGCAACTAGGACCCTGCAAGTCCTTAGAGCCCCAGATGCCACCAGTCATCTGACACCCAGAGCCTGGGCCAATGACTTCGTTTTCCCCATGGAAAATGGCCTCCATTTCTGGCCACTCGCCCTGACCAAGAGGGTGGTGCCCAGCAAGAAATTTGCAAGCTTTGCTGGGATTGCTCCAAATCTAAAGCTACCACTTGTTGTTGTTCTATTTCTCTAGAGTCCCATCATGCTGTTCTCAGATTGCTAAAGTCCATACCTCCTCGTGTGTTTCTTATGGCTGCAGATCTTCACAGCACAGACGCTTTCTTCTGCATGCTGTTCTTTCCCAGTTCAGGGCTCCTTCAAGGCTCTCCCTGAATGGCTACGCCGCCCCCTTTTTATCCCAGTTCTCTTCAATGCTCACAGCTGCAGCCCATCAAGGACAACCAGGGACCTGTGGGACCAGATATTCAAATAGAATCCATTTCCTCTACTCTAGCCAGTAAGTTACTACCCTACAAGTCCTCAGAACCCCAAAGGCCACCTTTCATCTGACACACCAGACCCTGGGGAAAGGACTTCTTTTTCCATGGCAAATGGCCTCCCTTGGCAGCCACTCACCCTGGCAGAAAGTGGGAGCCTAGCTAGAATGATGCAATCGTTGCTGGATTTTTCCAAAAGAAAAGCTGGCAGCAACTAGGGCCCTGAAGTACTTAGAGCCTCAAACGCCACCTTGAACATATTCCTGAGACCCTGGGGAAAGGGACTTCGTTTTTCCCATGGAAAATGGCCTTCATTTGTGGCCACTTGGCTGGCAGGCAGGGCAGTGCCAAGCCAGGAATCTACAAACTCTGCTGGATCCTTCCAGAACGAAAGCTGCCAGCAAACTAGGACCCTGCAAGTCCTTAGAGCCCAGATGCCACCAGTCATCTGACACCCAGAGCCTGGGCCAATGACTTCGTTTTCCCCATGGAAAATGGCCTCCATTTCTGGCCACTCGCCCTGACCAAGAGGGTGGTGCCCAGCAAGAAATTTGCAAGCTTTGCTGGATTGCTCCAAATCTAAAGCTGCCACTTGTTGTTGTTCTATTTCTCTAGAGTCCCATCATGCTGTTCTCAGATTGCTAAAGTCCATACCTCCTCGGTGTGTTCTTATGGCTGCAGATCTTCACAGCACAGACGCTTTCTTCTGCATGCTGTTCTTTCCCAGTTCAGGGCTCCTTCAAGGCTCTCCCTGAATGGCTACGCCGCCCCCTTTTATCCCAGTTCTCTTCAATGCTCACAGCTGCAGCCCATCAAGGACAACCAGGGCCTGTGGGGCAAGCCTTAGACAGATATTCAAATAGAATCCATTTCCTCTACTCTAGCCAGTAAGTACTAACCCTACAAGTCTCAGAACCCCAAAGGCCACCTTTCATCTGACAACCAGACCCTGGGAAAGGACTTCTTTTTCCCATGGCAAATGGCCTCCCTTGGCAGCCACTCACCCTGCAGAAAGTGGGAGCCTAGCTAGAATGATGCAATCGTTGCTGGATTTTTCCAAAAGAAAAGCTGCAGCAACTAGGGCCCTGGAAGTACTTAGAGCCTCAAACGCCACCTTGAACATATTCCTGAGACCCTGGGGAAAGGACTTCGTTTTTCCCATGGAAAATGGCCTTCATTTGTGGCCACTTGGCCTGGCAGGCAGGGCAGTGCCAAGCAGGAATCTACAAACTGTGCTGGATCCTTCCAGAACGAAAGCTGCCAGCAACTAGGACCCTGCAAGTCCTTACAGCCCCAGATGCCACCAGTCATCTGACACCCAGAGCCTGGCCAATGACTTCGTTTTCCCCATGGAAAATGGCCTCCATTTCTGGCCACTCGCCCTGACCAAGAGGGTGGTGCCCAGCAAGAAATTTGCAAGCTTTGCTGGATTGCTCCAAATCTAAAGCTACCACTTGTTGTTGTTCTATTTCTCTAGAGTCCCATCATGCTGTTCTCAGATTGCTAAAGTCCATACCTCCTCGGTGTGTTCTTATGGCTGCAGATCTTCACAGCACAGACGCTTTCTTCTGCATGCTGTTCTTTCCCAGTTCAGGGCTCCTTCAAGGCTCTCCCTGAATGGCTACGCCGCCCCCTTTTATCCCAGTTCTCTTCAATGCTCACAGCTGCAGCCCATCAAGGACAACCAGGACCTGTGGCAAGCCTAGATATTCAAATAGAATCCATTTCCTCTACTCTAGCCAGTAAGTACTACCCTACAAGTCCTCAGAACCCCAAAGGCCACCTTTCATCTGACACCCAGACCCTGGGGAAAGGACTTCTTTTTCCCATGGCAAATGGCCTCCCTTGGCAGCCACTCACCCTGGCAGAAAGTGGGAGCCTAGCTAGAATGATGCAATCGTTGCTGGATTTTTCCAAAAGAAAAGCTGGCAGCAACTAGGGCCTGGAAGTACTTAGAGCCTCAAACGCCACCTTGAACATATTCCTGAGACCCTGGGAAAGGACTTCGTTTTTCCATGGAAAATGGCCTTCATTTGTGGCCACTTGGCCTGGCAGGCAGGGCAGTGCCAAGCCAGGAATCTACAAACTCTGCTGGATCCTTCCAGAACGAAAGCTGCCAGCAACTAGGACCCTGCAAGTCCTTAGAGCCCCAGATGCCACCTGTCATCTGACACCCAGAGCCTGGGCCAATGACTTCGTTTTCCCCATGGAAAATGGCCTCCATTTCTGGCCACTCGCCCTGACCAAGAGGGTGGTGCCCAGCAAGAAATTTGCAAGCTTTGCTGGATTGCTCCAAATCGAAAGCTGCCACTTGTTGTTGTTTATTTCTCTAGAGTCCCATAATGCTGTTCTCAGATTGCTAAAGTCCATACCTCCTCGGTGTGTTCTTATGGCTGCAGATCTTCACAGCACAGACGCTTTCTTCTGCATGCTGTTCTTTCCAGTTCAGGGCTCCTTCAAGGCTCTCCCTGAATGGCTACGCCGCCCCCTTTTATCCAGTTCTCTTCAATGCTCACAGCTGCAGCCCATCAAGGACAACCAGGACCTGTGGGGCAAAGCCTCTAGACAGATATTCAAATAGAATCCATTTCCTCTACTCTAGCCAGTAAGTACTACCCTACAAGTCCTCAGAACCCCAAAGGCCACCTTTCATCTGACACCCAGACCCTGGGGAAAGGACTTCTTTTTCCCATGGCAAATGGCCTCCCTTGGCAGCCACTCACCCTGGCAGAAAGTGGGAGCCTAGCTAGAATGATGCAATCGTTGCTGGGATTTTTCCAAAAGAAAAGCTGGCAGCAACTAGGGCCCTGGAAGTACTTAGAGCCTCAAACGCCACCTTGAACATATTCCTGAGACCCTGGGGAAAGGACTTCGTTTTTCCCATGGAAAATGGCCTTCATTTCTGGCCACTTGGCCTGGCAGGCAGGGCAGTGCCAAGCCAGGAATCTACAAAACTGTGCTGGATCCTTCCAGAACGAAAGCTGCAGCAACTAGGACCCTGCAAGTCCTTAGAGCCCCAGATGCCACCAGTCATCTGACACCCAGAGCCTGGGCCAATGACTTCGTTTTCCCCATGGAAAATGGCCTCCATTTCTGGCCACTCGCCCCTGACCAAGAGGGTGGTGCCCAGCAAGAAATTTGCAAGCTTTGCTGGATTGCTCCAAATCGAAAGCTGCCACTTGTTGTTGTTCTATTTCTCTAGAGTCCCATCATGCTGTTCTCAGATTGCTAAAGTCCATACCTCCTCGGTGTGTTCTTATGGCTGCAGATCTTCACAGCACAGACGCTTTCTTCTGCATGCTGTCTTTCCCAGTTCAGGGCTCCTTCAAGGCTCTCCCTGAATGGCTACGCCCGCCCCCTTTTATCCCAGTTCTCTTCAATGCTCACAGCTGCAGCCCATCAAGGACAACCAGGACCTGTGGGCACCAGATATTCAAATAGAATCCATTTCCTCTACTCTAGCCAGTAAGTACTACCCTACAAGTCCTCAGAACCCCAAAGGCCACCTTTCATCTGACACCCAGACCCTGGGGAAAGGACTTCTTTTTCCATGGCAAATGGCCTCCCTTGGCAGCCACTCACCCTGGCAGAAAGTGGGAGCCTAGCTAGAATGATGCAATCGTTGCTGGATTTTTCCAAAAGAAAAGCTGGCAGCAACTAGGGCCCTGGAAGTACTTAGAGCCTCAAACGCCACCTTGAACATATTACTGAGACCCTGGGGAAAGGACTTCGTTTTTCCATGGAAAATGGCCTTCATTTCTGGCCACTCTGCCGGCAGGCAGGGCAGTGCCAAGCCAGGAATCTACAAACTGTGCTGGATCCTTCCAGAACGAAAGCTGCCAGCAACTAGACCCTGCAAGTCCTTAGAGCCCCAGATGCCACCAGTCATCTGACACCCAGAGCCTGGGCCAATGACTTCGTTTTCCCATGGAAAATGGCCTCCATTCTGGCCACTCGCCCTGACCAAGAGGGTGGTGCCCAGCAAGAAATTTGCAAGCTTTGCTGGATTGCTCCAAATCTAAAGCTACCACTTGTTGTTCTTCTATTTCTCTAGAGTCCCATCATGCTGTCTCAGATTGCTAAAGTCCATACTCCTCGGTGTGTTCTTATGGGCTGCAGATCTTCACAGCACAGACGCTTTCTCTTCTGCATGCTGTTCTTTCCCAGTTCAGGGCTCCTTCAAGGCTCTCCCTGAATGGCTACGCGCCCCCTTTTATCCCAGTTCTCTTCAATGCTCACAGCTGCAGCCCATCAAGGACAACCAGGACCTGTGGGGCAAAGCCTCTAGACAGATATTCAAATAGAATCCATTTCCTCTACTCTAGCCAGTAAGTACTACCCTACAAGTCCTCAGAACCCCAAAGGCCACCTTTCATCTGACACCCAGACCCTGGGGAAAGGACTTCTTTTTCCCATGGCAAATGGCCTCCCTTGGCAGCCACTCACCCTGGCAGAAAGTGGGAGCCTAGCTAGAATGATGCAATCGTTGCTGGATTTTTCCAAAAGAAAAGCTGGCAGCAACTAGGGCCCTGGAAGTACTTAGAGCCTCAAACGCCACCTTGAACATATTACTGAGACCCTGGGGAAAGGACTTCGTTTTTCCCATGGAAAATGGCCTTCATTTCTGGCCACTTGGCCTGGCAGGCAGGGCAGTGCCAAGCCAGGAATCTACAAACTGTGCTGGATCCTTCCAGAACGAAAGCTGCCAGCAACTAGGACCCTGCAAGTCCTTAGAGCCCCAGATGCCACCAGTCATCTGACACCCAGAGCCTGGGCCAATGACTTCGTTTTCCCCATGGAAAATGGCCTCCATTTCTGGCCACTCGCCCTGACCAAGAGGGTGGTGCCCAGCAAGAAATTTGCAAGCTTTGCTGGATTGCTCCAAATCGAAAGCTGCCACTTGTTGTTGTTCTATTTCTCTAGAGTCCCATCATGCTGTTCTCAGATTGCTAAAGTCCATACCTCCTCGGTGTGTTCTTATGGCTGCAGATCTTCACAGCACAGACGCTTTCTTCTGCATGCTGTTCTTTCCCAGTTCAGGGCTCCTTCAAGGCTCTCCCTGAATGGCTACGCCGCCCCCTTTTATCCCAGTTCTCTTCAATGCTCACAGCTGCAGCCCATCAAGGACAACCAGGACCTGTGGGACAGATATTCAAATAGAATCCATTTCCTCTACTCTAGCCAGTAAGTACTACCCTACAAGTCCTCAGAACCCCAAAGGCCACCTTTCATCTGACACCCAGACCCTGGGGAAAGGACTTCTTTTTCCCATGGCAAATGGCCTCCCTTGGCAGCCACTCACCCTGGCAGAAAGTGGGAGCCTAGCTAGAATGATGCAATCGTTGCTGGATTTTTCCAAAAGAAAAGCTGGCAGCAACTAGGGCCCTGGAAGTACTTAGAGCCTCAAACGCCACCTTGAACATATTCCTGAGACCCTGGGGAAAGGACTTCGTTTTTCCCATGGAAAATGGCCTTCATTTCTGGCCACTCTGCCTGGCAGGCAGGGCAGTGCCAAGCCAGGAATCTACAAACTGTGCTGGATCCTTCCAGAACGAAAGCTGCCAGCAACTAGGACCCTGCAAGTCCTTACAGCCCCAGATGCCACCAGTCATCTGACACCCAGAGCCTGGGCCAATGACTTCGTTTTCCCCATGGAAAATGGCCTCCATTTCTGGCCACTCGCCCTGACCAAGAGGGTGGTGCCCAGCAAGAAATTTGCAAGCTTTGCTGGATTGCTCCAAATCTAAAGCTACCACTTGTTGTTGTTCTATTTCTCTAGAGTCCCATCATGCTGTTCTCAGATTGCTAAAGTCCATACCTCCTCGGTGTGTTCTTATGGCTGCAGATCTTCACAGCACAGACGCTTTCTTCTGCATGCTGTTCTTTCCCAGTTCAGGGCTCCTTCAAGGCTCTCCCTGAATGGCTAAGCCGCCCCCTTTTATCCCAGTTCTCTTCAATGCTCACAGCTGCAGCCCATCAAGGACAACCAGGACCTGTGGGGCAAAGCCTCTAGACAGATATTCAAATAGAATCCATTTCCTCTACTCTAGCCAGTAAGTACTACCCTACAAGTCCTCAGAACCCCAAAGGCCACCTTTCATCTGACACCCAGACCCTGGGGAAAGGACTTCTTTTTCCCATGGCAAATGGCCTCCCTTGGCAGCCACTCACCCTGGCAGAAAGTGGGAGCCTAGCTAGAATGATGCAATCGTTGCTGGATTTTTCCAAAAGAAAAGCTGCCAGCAACTAGGGCCCTGGAAGTACTTAGAGCCTCAAACGCCACCTTGAACATATTCCTGAGACCCTGGGGAAAGGACTTCGTTTTTCCCATGGGAAATGGCCTTCATTTGTGGCCACTTGGCCTGGCAGGCAGGGCAGTGCCAAGCCAGGAATCTACAAACTCTGCTGGATCCTTCCAGAACGAAAGCTGCCAGCAACTAGGACCCTGCAAGTCCTTAGAGCCCCAGATGCCACCTGTCATCTGACACCCAGAGCCTGGGCCAATGACTTCGTTTTCCCCATGGAAAATGGCCTCCATTTCTGGCCACTCGCCCTGACCAAGAGGGTGGTGCCCAGCAAGAAATTTGCAAGCTTTGCTGGATTGCTCCAAATCGAAAGCTGCCACTTGTTGTTGTTTTATTTCTCTAGAGTCCCATAATGCTGTTCTCAGATTGCTAAAGTCCATACCTCCTCGGTGTGTTCTTATGGCTGCAGATCTTCACAGCACAGACGCTTTCTTCTGCATGCTGTTCTTTCCCAGTTCAGGGCTCCTTCAAGGCTCTCCCTGAATGGCTACGCCGCCCCCTTTTATCCCAGTTCTCTTCAATGCTCACAGCTGCAGCCCATCAAGGACAACCAGGACCTGTGGGGCAAAGCCTCTAGACAGATATTCAAATAGAATCCATTTCCTCTACTCTAGCCAGTAAGTACTACCCTACAAGTCCTCAGAACCCCAAAGGCCACCTTTCATCTGACACCCAGACCCTGGGGAAAGGACTTCTTTTTCCCATGGCAAATGGCCTCCCTTGGCAGCCACTCACCCTGGCAGAAAGTGGGAGCCTAGCTAGAATGATGCAATCGTTGCTGGATTTTTCCAAAAGAAAAGCTGGCAGCAACTAGGGCCCTGGAAGTACTTAGAGCCTCAAACGCCACCTTGAACATATTCCTGAGACCCTGGGGAAAGGACTTCGTTTTTCCCATGGAAAATGGCCTTCATTTCTGGCCACTTGGCCTGGCAGGCAGGGCAGTGCCAAGCCAGGAATCTACAAACTGTGCTGGATCCTTCCAGAACGAAAGCTGCCAGCAACTAGGACCCTGCAAGTCCTTAGAGCCCCAGATGCCACCAGTCATCTGACACCCAGAGCCTGGGCCAATGACTTCGTTTTCCCCATGGAAAATGGCCTCCATTTCTGGCCACTCGCCCTGACCAAGAGGGTGGTGCCCAGCAAGAAATTTGCAAGCTTTGCTGGATTGCTCCAAATCGAAAGCTGCCACTTGTTGTTGTTCTATTTCTCTAGAGTCCCATCATGCTGTTCTCAGATTGCTAAAGTCCATACCTCCTCGGTGTGTTCTTATGGCTGCAGATCTTCACAGCACAGACGCTTTCTTCTGCATGCTGTTCTTTCCCAGTTCAGGGCTCCTTCAAGGCTCTCCCTGAATGGCTACGCCGCCCCCTTTTATCCCAGTTCTCTTCAATGCTCACAGCTGCAGCCCATCAAGGACAACCAGGACCTGTGGGACAGATATTCAAATAGAATCCATTTCCTCTACTCTAGCCAGTAAGTACTACCCTACAAGTCCTCAGAACCCCAAAGGCCACCTTTCATCTGACACCCAGACCCTGGGGAAAGGACTTCTTTTTCCCATGGCAAATGGCCTCCCTTGGCAGCCACTCACCCTGGCAGAAAGTGGGAGCCTAGCTAGAATGATGCAATCGTTGCTGGATTTTTCCAAAAGAAAAGCTGGCAGCAACTAGGGCCCTGGAAGTACTTAGAGCCTCAAACGCCACCTTGAACATATTACTGAGACCCTGGGGAAAGGACTTCGTTTTTCCCATGGAAAATGGCCTTCATTTCTGGCCACTCTGCCTGGCAGGCAGGGCAGTGCCAAGCCAGGAATCTACAAACTGTGCTGGATCCTTCCAGAACGAAAGCTGCCAGCAACTAGGACCCTGCAAGTCCTTAGAGCCCCAGATGCCACCAGTCATCTGACACCCAGAGCCTGGGCCAATGACTTCGTTTTCCCCATGGAAAATGGCCTCCATTTCTGGCCACTCGCCCTGACCAAGAGGGTGGTGCCCAGCAAGAAATTTGCAAGCTTTGCTGGATTGCTCCAAATCTAAAGCTACCACTTGTTGTTGTTCTATTTCTCTAGAGTCCCATCATGCTGTTCTCAGATTGCTAAAGTCCATACCTCCTCGGTGTGTTCTTATGGCTGCAGATCTTCACAGCACAGACGCTTTCTTCTGCATGCTGTTCTTTCCCAGTTCAGGGCTCCTTCAAGGCTCTCCCTGAATGGCTAAGCCGCCCCCTTTTATCCCAGTTCTCTTCAATGCTCACAGCTGCAGCCCATCAAGGACAACCAGGACCTGTGGGGCAAAGCCTCTAGACAGATATTCAAATAGAATCCATTTCCTCTACTCTAGCCAGTAAGTACTACCCTACAAGTCCTCAGAACCCCAAAGGCCACCTTTCATCTGACACCCAGACCCTGGGGAAAGGACTTCTTTTTCCCATGGCAAATGGCCTCCCTTGGCAGCCACTCACCCTGGCAGAAAGTGGGAGCCTAGCTAGAATGATGCAATCGTTGCTGGATTTTTCCAAAAGAAAAGCTGGCAGCAACTAGGGCCCTGGAAGTACTTAGAGCCTCAAACGCCACCTTGAACATATTACTGAGACCCTGGGGAAAGGACTTCGTTTTTCCCATGGAAAATGGCCTTCATTTCTGGCCACTTGGCCTGGCAGGCAGGGCAGTGCCAAGCCAGGAATCTACAAACTGTGCTGGATCCTTCCAGAACGAAAGCTGCCAGCAACTAGGACCCTGCAAGTCCTTAGAGCCCCAGATGCCACCAGTCATCTGACACCCAGAGCCTGGGCCAATGACTTCGTTTTCCCCATGGAAAATGGCCTCCATTTCTGGCCACTCGCCCTGACCAAGAGGGTGGTGCCCAGCAAGAAATTTGCAAGCTTTGCTGGATTGCTCCAAATCGAAAGCTGCCACTTGTTGTTGTTCTATTTCTCTAGAGTCCCATCATGCTGTTCTCAGATTGCTAAAGTCCATACCTCCTCGGTGTGTTCTTATGGCTGCAGATCTTCACAGCACAGACGCTTTCTTCTGCATGCTGTTCTTTCCCAGTTCAGGGCTCCTTCAAGGCTCTCCCTGAATGGCTACGCCGCCCCCTTTTATCCCAGTTCTCTTCAATGCTCACAGCTGCAGCCCATCAAGGACAACCAGGACCTGTGGGACAGATATTCAAATAGAATCCATTTCCTCTACTCTAGCCAGTAAGTACTACCCTACAAGTCCTCAGAACCCCAAAGGCCACCTTTCATCTGACACCCAGACCCTGGGGAAAGGACTTCTTTTTCCCATGGCAAATGGCCTCCCTTGGCAGCCACTCACCCTGGCAGAAAGTGGGAGCCTAGCTAGAATGATGCAATCATTGCTGGATTTTTCCAAAAGAAAAGCTGGCAGCAACTAGGGCCCTGGAAGTACTTAGAGCCTCAAACGCCACCTTGAACATATTACTGAGACCCTGGGGAAAGGACTTCGTTTTTCCCATGGAAAATGGCCTTCATTTCTGGCCACTCTGCCTGGCAGGCAGGGCAGTGCCAAGCCAGGAATCTACAAACTGTGCTGGATCCTTCCAGAACGAAAGCTGCCAGCAACTAGGACCCTGCAAGTCCTTACAGCCCCAGATGCCACCAGTCATCTGACACCCAGAGCCTGGGCCAATGACTTCGTTTTCCCCATGGAAAATGGCCTCCATTTCTGGCCACTCGCCCTGACCAAGAGGGTGGTGCCCAGCAAGAAATTTGCAAGCTTTGCTGGATTGCTCCAAATCTAAAGCTACCACTTGTTGTTGTTCTATTTCTCTAGAGTCCCATCATGCTGTTCTCAGATTGCTAAAGTCCATACCTCCTCGGTGTGTTCTTATGGCTGCAGATCTTCACAGCACAGACGCTTTCTTCTGCATGCTGTTCTTTCCCAGTTCAGGGCTCCTTCAAGGCTCTCCCTGAATGGCTAAGCCGCCCCCTTTTATCCCAGTTCTCTTCAATGCTCACAGCTGCAGCCCATCAAGGACAACCAGGACCTGTGGGACAGATATTCAAATAGAATCCATTTCCTCTACTCTAGCCAGTAAGTACTACCCTACAAGTCCTCAGAACCCCAAAGGCCACCTTTCATCTGACACCCAGACCCTGGGGAAAGGACTTCTTTTTCCCATGGCAAATGGCCTCCCTTGGCAGCCACTCACCCTGGCAGAAAGTGGGAGCCTAGCTAGAATGATGCAATCGTTGCTGGATTTTTCCAAAAGAAAAGCTGCCAGCAACTAGGGCCCTGGAAGTACTTAGAGCCTCAAACGCCACCTTGAACATATTACTGAGACCCTGGGGAAAGGACTTCGTTTTTCCCATGGAAAATGGCCTTCATTTCTGGCCACTTGGCCTGGCAGGCAGGGCAGTGCCAAGCCAGGAATCTACAAACTCTGCTGGATCCTTCCAGAACGAAAGCTGCCAGCAACTAGGACCCTGCAAGTCCTTAGAGCCCCAGATGCCACCAGTCATCTGACACCCAGAGCCTGGGCCAATGACTTCGTTTTCCCCATGGAAAATGGCCTCCATTTCTGGCCACTCGCCCTGACCAAGAGGGTGGTGCCCAGCAAGAAATTTGCAAGCTTTGCTGGATTGCTCCAAATCGAAAGCTGCCACTTGTTGTTGTTCTATTTCTCTAGAGTCCCATCATGCTGTTCTCAGATTGCTAAAGTCCATACCTCCTCGGTGTGTTCTTATGGCTGCAGATCTTCACAGCACAGACGCTTTCTTCTGCATGCTGTTCTTTCCCAGTTCAGGGCTCCTTCAAGGCTCTCCCTGAATGGCTACGCCGCCCCCTTTTATCCCAGTTCTCTTCAATGCTCACAGCTGCAGCCCATCAAGGACAACCAGGACCTGTGGGACAGATATTCAAATAGAATCCATTTCCTCTACTCTAGCCAGTAAGTACTACCCTACAAGTCCTCAGAACCCCAAAGGCCACCTTTCATCTGACACCCAGACCCTGGGGAAAGGACTTCTTTTTCCCATGGCAAATGGCCTCCCTTGGCAGCCACTCACCCTGGCAGAAAGTGGGAGCCTAGCTAGAATGATGCAATCGTTGCTGGATTTTTCCAAAAGAAAAGCTGGCAGCAACTAGGGCCCTGGAAGTACTTAGAGCCTCAAACGCCACCTTGAACATATTACTGAGACCCTGGGGAAAGGACTTCGTTTTTCCCATGGAAAATGGCCTTCATTTCTGGCCACTCTGCCTGGCAGGCAGGGCAGTGCCAAGCCAGGAATCTACAAACTGTGCTGGATCCTTCCAGAACGAAAGCTGCCAGCAACTAGGACCCTGCAAGTCCTTACAGCCCCAGATGCCACCAGTCATCTGACACCCAGAGCCTGGGCCAATGACTTCGTTTTCCCCATGGAAAATGGCCTCCATTTCTGGCCACTCGCCCTGACCAAGAGGGTGGTGCCCAGCAAGAAATTTGCAAGCTTTGCTGGATTGCTCCAAATCTAAAGCTACCACTTGTTGTTGTTCTATTTCTCTAGAGTCCCATCATGCTGTTCTCAGATTGCTAAAGTCCATACCTCCTCGGTGTGTTCTTATGGCTGCAGATCTTCACAGCACAGACGCTTTCTTCTGCATGCTGTTCTTTCCCAGTTCAGGGCTCCTTCAAGGCTCTCCCTGAATGGCTAAGCCGCCCCCTTTTATCCCAGTTCTCTTCAATGCTCACAGCTGCAGCCCATCAAGGACAACCAGGACCTGTGGGGCAAAGCCTCTAGACAGATATTCAAATAGAATCCATTTCCTCTACTCTAGCCAGTAAGTACTACCCTACAAGTCCTCAGAACCCCAAAGGCCACCTTTCATCTGACACCCAGACCCTGGGGAAAGGACTTCTTTTTCCCATGGCAAATGGCCTCCCTTGGCAGCCACTCACCCTGGCAGAAAGTGGGAGCCTAGCTAGAATGATGCAATCGTTGCTGGATTTTTCCAAAAGAAAAGCTGGCAGCAACTAGGGCCCTGGAAGTACTTAGAGCCTCAAACGCCACCTTGAACATATTCCTGAGACCCTGGGGAAAGGACTTCGTTTTTCCCATGGGAAATGGCCTTCATTTGTGGCCACTTGGCCTGGCAGGCAGGGCAGTGCCAAGCCAGGAATCTACAAACTCTGCTGGATCCTTCCAGAACGAAAGCTGCCAGCAACTAGGACCCTGCAAGTCCTTACAGCCCCAGATGCCACCAGTCATCTGACACCCAGAGCCTGGGCCAATGACTTCGTTTTCCCCATGGAAAATGGCCTCCATTTCTGGCCACTCGCCCTGACCAAGAGGGTGGTGCCCAGCAAGAAATTTGCAAGCTTTGCTGGATTGCTCCAAATCTAAAGCTACCACTTGTTGTTGTTCTATTTCTCTAGAGTCCCATCATGCTGTTCTCAGATTGCTAAAGTCCATACCTCCTCGGTGTGTTCTTATGGCTGCAGATCTTCACAGCACAGACGCTTTCTTCTGCATGCTGTTCTTTCCCAGTTCAGGGCTCCTTCAAGGCTCTCCCTGAATGGCTAAGCCGCCCCCTTTTATCCCAGTTCTCTTCAATGCTCACAGCTGCAGCCCATCAAGGACAACCAGGACCTGTGGGACAGATATTCAAATAGAATCCATTTCCTCTACTCTAGCCAGTAAGTACTACCCTACAAGTCCTCAGAACCCCAAAGGCCACCTTTCATCTGACACCCAGACCCTGGGGAAAGGACTTCTTTTTCCCATGGCAAATGGCCTCCCTTGGCAGCCACTCACCCTGGCAGAAAGTGGGAGCCTAGCTAGAATGATGCAATCGTTGCTGGATTTTTCCAAAAGAAAAGCTGGCAGCAACTAGGGCCCTGGAAGTACTTAGAGCCTCAAACGCCACCTTGAACATATTCCTGAGACCCTGGGGAAAGGACTTCGTTTTTCCCATGGAAAATGGCCTTCATTTGTGGCCACTTGGCCTGGCAGGCAGGGCAGTGCCAAGCCAGGAATCTACAAACTCTGCTGGATCCTTCCAGAACGAAAGCTGCCAGCAACTAGGACCCTGCAAGTCCTTAGAGCCCCAGATGCCACCTGTCATCTGACACCCAGAGCCTGGGCCAATGACTTCGTTTTCCCCATGGAAAATGGCCTCCATTTCTGGCCACTCGCCCTGACCAAGAGGGTGGTGCCCAGCAAGAAATTTGCAAGCTTTGCTGGATTGCTCCAAATCGAAAGCTGCCACTTGTTGTTGTTTTATTTCTCTAGAGTCCCATAATGCTGTTCTCAGATTGCTAAAGTCCATACCTCCTCGGTGTGTTCTTATGGCTGCAGATCTTCACAGCACAGACGCTTTCTTCTGCATGCTGTTCTTTCCCAGTTCAGGGCTCCTTCAAGGCTCTCCCTGAATGGCTACGCCGCCCCCTTTTATCCCAGTTCTCTTCAATGCTCACAGCTGCAGCCCATCAAGGACAACCAGGACCTGTGGGACAGATATTCAAATAGAATCCATTTCCTCTACTCTAGCCAGTAAGTACTACCCTACAAGTCCTCAGAACCCCAAAGGCCACCTTTCATCTGACACCCAGACCCTGGGGAAAGGACTTCTTTTTCCCATGGCAAATGGCCTCCCTTGGCAGCCACTCACCCTGGCAGAAAGTGGGAGCCTAGCTAGAATGATGCAATCGTTGCTGGATTTTTCCAAAAGAAAAGCTGGCAGCAACTAGGGCCCTGGAAGTACTTAGAGCCTCAAACGCCACCTTGAACATATTACTGAGACCCTGGGGAAAGGACTTCGTTTTTCCCATGGAAAATGGCCTTCATTTCTGGCCACTCTGCCTGGCAGGCAGGGCAGTGCCAAGCCAGGAATCTACAAACTGTGCTGGATCCTTCCAGAACGAAAGCTGCCAGCAACTAGGACCCTGCAAGTCCTTACAGCCCCAGATGCCACCAGTCATCTGACACCCAGAGCCTGGGCCAATGACTTTGTTTTCCCCATGGAAAATGGCCTCCATTTCTGGCCACTCGCCCTGACCAAGAGGGTGGTGCCCAGCAAGAAATTTGCAAGCTTTGCTGGATTGCTCCAAATCTAAAGCTGCCACTTGTTGTTGTTCTATTTCTCTAGAGTCCCATCATGCTGTTCTCAGATTGCTAAAGTCCATACCTCCTCGGTGTGTTCTTATGGCTGCAGATCTTCACAGCACAGACGCTTTCTTCTGCATGCTGTTCTTTCCCAGTTCAGGGCTCCTTCAAGGCTCTCCCTGAATGGCTACGCCGCCCCCTTTTATCCCAGTTCTCTTCAATGCTCACAGCTGCAGCCCATCAAGGACAACCAGGACCTGTGGGACAGATATTCAAATAGAATCCATTTCCTCTACTCTAGCCAGTAAGTACTACCCTACAAGTCCTCAGAACCCCAAAGGCCACCTTTCATCTGACACCCAGACCCTGGGGAAAGGACTTCTTTTTCCCATGGCAAATGGCCTCCCTTGGCAGCCACTCACCCTGGCAGAAAGTGGGAGCCTAGCTAGAATGATGCAATCGTTGCTGGATTTTTCCAAAAGAAAAGCTGCCAGCAACTAGGGCCCTGGAAGTACTTAGAGCCTCAAACGCCACCTTGAACATATTCCTGAGACCCTGGGGAAAGGACTTCGTTTTTCCCATGGAAAATGGCCTTCATTTGTGGCCACTTGGCCTGGCAGGCAGGGCAGTGCCAAGCCAGGAATCTACAAACTCTGCTGGATCCTTCCAGAATGAAAGCTGCCAGCAACTAGGACCCTGCAAGTCCTTAGAGCCCCAGATGCCACCAGTCATCTGACACCCAGAGCCTGGGCCAATGACTTTGTTTTCCCCATGGAAAATTGCCTCCATTTCTGGCCACTCGCCCTGACCAAGAGGGTGGTGCCCAGCAAGAAATTTGCAAGCTTTGCTGGATTGCTCCAAATCGAAAGCTGCCACTTGTTGTTGTTCTATTTCTCTAGAGTCCCATCATGCTGTTCTCAGATTGCTAAAGTCCATACCTCCTCGGTGTGTTCTTATGGCTGCAGATCTTCACAGCACAGACGCTTTCTTCTGCATGCTGTTCTTTCCCAGTTCAGGGCTCCTTCAAGGCTCTCCCTGAATGGCTACGCCGCCCCCTTTTATCCCAGTTCTCTTCAATGCTCACAGCTGCAGCCCATCAAGGACAACCAGGACCTGTGGGACAGATATTCAAATAGAATCCATTTCCTCTACTCTAGCCAGTAAGTACTACCCTACAAGTCCTCAGAACCCCAAAGGCCACCTTTCATCTGACACCCAGACCCTGGGGAAAGGACTTCTTTTTCCCATGGCAAATGGCCTCCCTTGGCAGCCACTCACCCTGGCAGAAAGTGGGAGCCTAGCTAGAATGATGCAATCGTTGCTGGATTTTTCCAAAAGAAAAGCTGGCAGCAACTAGGGCCCTGGAAGTACTTAGAGCCTCAAACGCCACCTTGAACATATTCCTGAGACCCTGGGGAAAGGACTTCGTTTTTCCCATGGAAAATGGCCTTCATTTGTGGCCACTTGGCCTGGCAGGCAGGGCAGTGCCAAGCCAGGAATCTACAAACTCTGCTGGATCCTTCCAGAACGAAAGCTGCCAGCAACTAGGACCCTGCAAGTCCTTACAGCCCCAGATGCCACCAGTCATCTGACACCCAGAGCCTGGGCCAATGACTTCGTTTTCCCCATGGAAAATGGCCTCCATTTCTGGCCACTCGCCCTGACCAAGAGGGTGGTGCCCAGCAAGAAATTTGCAAGCTTTGCTGGATTGCTCCAAATCTAAAGCTGCCACTTGTTGTTGTTCTATTTCTCTAGAGTCCCATCATGCTGTTCTCAGATTGCTAAAGTCCATACCTCCTCGGTGTGTTCTTATGGCTGCAGATCTTCACAGCACAGACGCTTTCTTCTGCATGCTGTTCTTTCCCAGTTCAGGGCTCCTTCAAGGCTCTCCCTGAATGGCTAAGCCGCCCCCTTTTATCCCAGTTCTCTTCAATGCTCACAGCTGCAGCCCATCAAGGACAACCAGGACCTGTGGGACAGATATTCAAATAGAATCCATTTCCTCTACTCTAGCCAGTAAGTACTACCCTACAAGTCCTCAGAACCCCAAAGGCCACCTTTCATCTGACACCCAGACCCTGGGGAAAGGACTTCTTTTTCCCATGGCAAATGGCCTCCCTTGGCAGCCACTCACCCTGGCAGAAAGTGGGAGCCTAGCTAGAATGATGCAATCGTTGCTGGATTTTTCCAAAAGAAAAGCTGGCAGCAACTAGGGCCCTGGAAGTACTTAGAGCCTCAAACGCCACCTTGAACATATTCCTGAGACCCTGGGGAAAGGACTTCGTTTTTCCCATGGAAAATGGCCTTCATTTCTGGCCACTTGGCCTGGCAGGCAGGGCAGTGCCAAGCCAGGAATCTACAAACTGTGCTGGATCCTTCCAGAACGAAAGCTGCCAGCAACTAGGACCCTGCAAGTCCTTACAGCCCCAGATGCCACCAGTCATCTGACACCCAGAGCCTGGGCCAATGACTTCGTTTTCCCCATGGAAAATGGCCTCCATTTCTGGCCACTCGCCCTGACCAAGAGGGTGGTGCCCAGCAAGAAATTTGCAAGCTTTGCTGGATTGCTCCAAATCGAAAGCTGCCACTTCTTGTTGTTTTATTTCTCTAGAGTCCCATCATGCTGTTCTCAGATTGCTAAAGTCCATACCTCCTCGGTGTGTTCTTATGGCTGCAGATCTTCACAGCACAGACGCTTTCTTCTGCATGCTGTTCTTTCCCAGTTCAGGGCTCCTTCAAGGCTCTCCCTGAATGGCTACGCCGCCCCCTTTTATC
The DNA here is from genome assembly GCF_051311805.1 of Agelaius phoeniceus. Taxonomy (NCBI): domain Eukaryota; kingdom Metazoa; phylum Chordata; class Aves; order Passeriformes; family Icteridae; genus Agelaius; species Agelaius phoeniceus. The sequence continues at coordinate 7,924,392 of NC_135289.1, read as the reverse complement.
CCAGTTCTCTTCAATGCTCACAGCTGCAGCCCATCAAGGACAACCAGGACCTGTGGGACAGATATTCAAATAGAATCCATTTCCTCTACTCTAGCCAGTAAGTACTACCCTACAAGTCCTCAGAACCCCAAAGGCCACCTTTCATCTGACACCCAGACCCTGGGGAAAGGACTTCTTTTTCCCATGGCAAATGGCCTCCCTTGGCAGCCACTCACCCTGGCAGAAAGTGGGAGCCTAGCTAGAATGATGCAATCGTTGCTGGATTTTTCCAAAAGAAAAGCTGCCAGCAACTAGGGCCCTGGAAGTACTTAGAGCCTCAAACGCCACCTTGAACATATTCCTGAGACCCTGGGGAAAGGACTTCGTTTTTCCCATGGAAAATGGCCTTCATTTCTGGCCACTTGGCCTGGCAGGCAGGGCAGTGCCAAGCCAGGAATCTACAAACTGTGCTGGATCCTTCCAGAACGAAAGCTGCCAGCAACTAGGACCCTGCAAGTCCTTACAGCCCCAGATGCCACCAGTCATCTGACACCCAGAGCCTGGGCCAATGACTTCGTTTTCCCCATGGAAAATGGCCTCCATTTCTGGCCACTCGCCCTGACCAAGAGGGTGGTGCCCAGCAAGAAATTTGCAAGCTTTGCTGGATTGCTCCAAATCGAAAGCTGCCACTTCTTGTTGTTTTATTTCTCTAGAGTCCCATCATGCTGTTCTCAGATTGCTAAAGTCCATACCTCCTCGGTGTGTTCTTATGGCTGCAGATCTTCACAGCACAGACGCTTTCTTCTGCATGCTGTTCTTTCCCAGTTCAGGGCTCCTTCAAGGCTCTCCCTGAATGGCTACGCCGCCCCCTTTTATCCCAGTTCTCTTCAATGCTCACAGCTGCAGCCCATCAAGGACAACCAGGACCTGTGGGGCAAAGCCTCTAGACAGATATTCAAATAGAATCCATTTCCTCTACTCTAGCCAGTAAGTACTACCCTACAAGTCCTCAGAACCCCAAAGGCCACCTTTCATCTGACACCCAGACCCTGGGGAAAGGACTTCTTTTTCCCATGGCAAATGGCCTCCCTTGGCAGCCACTCACCCTGGCAGAAAGTGGGAGCCTAGCTAGAATGATGCAATCGTTGCTGGATTTTTCCAAAAGAAAAGCTGCCAGCAACTAGGGCCCTGGAAGTACTTAGAGCCTCAAACGCCACCTTGAACATATTCCTGAGACCCTGGGGAAAGGACTTCGTTTTTCCCATGGAAAATGGCCTTCATTTGTGGCCACTTGGCCTGGCAGGCAGGGCAGTGCCAAGCCAGGAATCTACAAACTCTGCTGGATCCTTCCAGAACGAAAGCTGCCAGCAACTAGGACCCTGCAAGTCCTTAGAGCCCCAGATGCCACCAGTCATCTGACACCCAGAGCCTGGGCCAATGACTTTGTTTTCCCCATGGAAAATTGCCTCCATTTCTGGCCACTCGCCCTGACCAAGAGGGTGGTGCCCAGCAAGAAATTTGCAAGCTTTGCTGGATTGCTCCAAATCGAAAGCTGCCACTTGTTGTTGTTCTATTTCTCTAGAGTCCCATCATGCTGTTCTCAGATTGCTAAAGTCCATACCTCCTCGGTGTGTTCTTATGGCTGCAGATCTTCACAGCACAGACGCTTTCTTCTGCATGCTGTTCTTTCCCAGTTCAGGGCTCCTTCAAGGCTCTCCCTGAATGGCTACGCCGCCCCCTTTTATCCCAGTTCTCTTCAATGCTCACAGCTGCAGCCCATCAAGGACAACCAGGACCTGTGGGACAGATATTCAAATAGAATCCATTTCCTCTACTCTAGCCAGTAAGTACTACCCTACAAGTCCTCAGAACCCCAAAGGCCACCTTTCATCTGACACCCAGACCCTGGGGAAAGGACTTCTTTTTCCCATGGCAAATGGCCTCCCTTGGCAGCCACTCACCCTGGCAGAAAGTGGGAGCCTAGCTAGAATGATGCAATCGTTGCTGGATTTTTCCAAAAGAAAAGCTGGCAGCAACTAGGGCCCTGGAAGTACTTAGAGCCTCAAACGCCACCTTGAACATATTCCTGAGACCCTGGGGAAAGGACTTCGTTTTTCCCATGGAAAATGGCCTTCATTTGTGGCCACTTGGCCTGGCAGGCAGGGCAGTGCCAAGCCAGGAATCTACAAACTCTGCTGGATCCTTCCAGAACGAAAGCTGCCAGCAACTAGGACCCTGCAAGTCCTTACAGCCCCAGATGCCACCAGTCATCTGACACCCAGAGCCTGGGCCAATGACTTCGTTTTCCCCATGGAAAATGGCCTCCATTTCTGGCCACTCGCCCTGACCAAGAGGGTGGTGCCCAGCAAGAAATTTGCAAGCTTTGCTGGATTGCTCCAAATCTAAAGCTGCCACTTGTTGTTGTTCTATTTCTCTAGAGTCCCATCATGCTGTTCTCAGATTGCTAAAGTCCATACCTCCTCGGTGTGTTCTTATGGCTGCAGATCTTCACAGCACAGACGCTTTCTTCTGCATGCTGTTCTTTCCCAGTTCAGGGCTCCTTCAAGGCTCTCCCTGAATGGCTACGCCGCCCCCTTTTATCCCAGTTCTCTTCAATGCTCACAGCTGCAGCCCATCAAGGACAACCAGGACCTGTGGGACAGATATTCAAATAGAATCCATTTCCTCTACTCTAGCCAGTAAGTACTACCCTACAAGTCCTCAGAACCCCAAAGGCCGCCTTTCATCTGACACCCAGACCCTGGGGAAAGGACTTCTTTTTCCCATGGCAAATGGCCTCCCTTGGCAGCCACTCACCCTGGCAGAAAGTGGGAGCCTAGCTAGAATGATGCAATCGTTGCTGGATTTTTCCAAAAGAAAAGCTGGCAGCAACTAGGGCCCTGGAAGTACTTAGAGCCTCAAACGCCACCTTGAACATATTACTGAGACCCTGGGGAAAGGACTTCGTTTTTCCCATGGAAAATGGCCTTCATTTGTGGCCACTTGGCCTGGCAGGCAGGGCAGTGCCAAGCCAGGAATCTACAAACTGTGCTGGATCCTTCCAGAACGAAAGCTGCCAGCAACTAGGACCCTGCAAGTCCTTAGAGCCCCAGATGCCACCAGTCATCTGACACCCAGAGCCTGGGCCAATGACTTCGTTTTCCCCATGGAAAATGGCCTCCATTTCTGGCCACTCGCCCTGACCAAGAGGGTGGTGCCCAGCAAGAAATTTGCAAGCTTTGCTGGATTGCTCCAAATCGAAAGCTACCACTTGTTGTTGTTCTATTTCTCTAGAGTCCCATCATGCTGTTCTCAGATTGCTAAAGTCCATACCTCCTCGGTGTGTTCTTATGGCTGCAGATCTTCACAGCACAGACGCTTTCTTCTGCATGCTGTTCTTTCCCAGTTCAGGGCTCCTTCAAGGCTCTCCCTGAATGGCTACGCCGCCCCCTTTTATCCCAGTTCTCTTCAATGCTCACAGCTGCAGCCCATCAAGGACAACCAGGACCTGTGGGACAGATATTCAAATAGAATCCATTTCCTCTACTCTAGCCAGTAAGTACTACCCTACAAGTCCTCAGAACCCCAAAGGCCACCTTTCATCTGACACCCAGACCCTGGGGAAAGGACTTCTTTTTCCCATGGCAAATGGCCTCCCTTGGCAGCCACTCACCCTGGCAGAAAGTGGGAGCCTAGCTAGAATGATGCAATCGTTGCTGGATTTTTCCAAAAGAAAAGCTGGCAGCAACTAGGGCCCTGGAAGTACTTAGAGCCTCAAACGCCACCTTGAACATATTACTGAGACCCTGGGGAAAGGACTTCGTTTTTCCCATGGAAAATGGCCTTCATTTGTGGCCACTTGGCCTGGCAGGCAGGGCAGTGCCAAGCCAGGAATCTACAAACTCTGCTGGATCCTTCCAGAACGAAAGCTGCCAGCAACTAGGACCCTGCAAGTCCTTAGAGCCCCAGATGCCACCAGTCATCTGACACCCAGAGCCTGGGCCAATGACTTCGTTTTCCCCATGGAAAATGGCCTCCATTTCTGGCCACTCGCCCTGACCAAGAGGGTGGTGCCCAGCAAGAAATTTGCAAGCTTTGCTGGATTGCTCCAAATCTAAAGCTGCCACTTGTTGTTGTTCTATTTCTCTAGAGTCCCATCATGCTGTTCTCAGATTGCTAAAGTCCATACCTCCTCGGTGTGTTCTTATGGCTGCAGATCTTCACAGCACAGACGCTTTCTTCTGCATGCTGTTCTTTCCCAGTTCAGGGCTCCTTCAAGGCTCTCCCTGAATGGCTACGCCGCCCCCTTTTATCCCAGTTCTCTTCAATGCTCACAGCTGCAGCCCATCAAGGACAACCAGGGCCTGTGGGGCAAAGCCTCTAGACAGATATTCAAATAGAATCCATTTCCTCTACTCTAGCCAGTAAGTACTACCCTACAAGTCCTCAGAACCCCAAAGGCCACCTTTCATCTGACACCCAGACCCTGGGGAAAGGACTTCTTTTTCCCATGGCAAATGGCCTCCCTTGGCAGCCACTCACCCTGGCAGAAAGTGGGAGCCTAGCTAGAATGATGCAATCGTTGCTGGATTTTTCCAAAAGAAAAGCTGCCAGCAACTAGGGCCCTGGAAGTACTTAGAGCCTCAAACGCCACCTTGAACATATTCCTGAGACCCTGGGGAAAGGACTTCGTTTTTCCCATGGAAAATGGCCTTCATTTGTGGCCACTTGGCCTGGCAGGCAGGGCAGTGCCAAGCCAGGAATCTACAAACTCTGCTGGATCCTTCCAGAACGAAAGCTGCCAGCAACTAGGACCCTGCAAGTCCTTACAGCCCCAGATGCCACCAGTCATCTGACACCCAGAGCCTGGGCCAATGACTTCGTTTTCCCCATGGAAAATGGCCTCCATTTCTGGCCACTCGCCCTGACCAAGAGGGTGGTGCCCAGCAAGAAATTTGCAAGCTTTGCTGGATTGCTCCAAATCTAAAGCTACCACTTGTTGTTGTTCTATTTCTCTAGAGTCCCATCATGCTGTTCTCAGATTGCTAAAGTCCATACCTCCTCGGTGTGTTCTTATGGCTGCAGATCTTCACAGCACAGACGCTTTCTTCTGCATGCTGTTCTTTCCCAGTTCAGGGCTCCTTCAAGGCTCTCCCTGAATGGCTACGCCGCCCCCTTTTATCCCAGTTCTCTTCAATGCTCACAGCTGCAGCCCATCAAGGACAACCAGGACCTGTGGGACAGATATTCAAATAGAATCCATTTCCTCTACTCTAGCCAGTAAGTACTACCCTACAAGTCCTCAGAACCCCAAAGGCCACCTTTCATCTGACACCCAGACCCTGGGGAAAGGACTTCTTTTTCCCATGGCAAATGGCCTCCCTTGGCAGCCACTCACCCTGGCAGAAAGTGGGAGCCTAGCTAGAATGATGCAATCGTTGCTGGATTTTTCCAAAAGAAAAGCTGGCAGCAACTAGGGCCCTGGAAGTACTTAGAGCCTCAAACGCCACCTTGAACATATTCCTGAGACCCTGGGGAAAGGACTTCGTTTTTCCCATGGGAAATGGCCTTCATTTGTGGCCACTTGGCCTGGCAGGCAGGGCAGTGCCAAGCCAGGAATCTACAAACTCTGCTGGATCCTTCCAGAACGAAAGCTGCCAGCAACTAGGACCCTGCAAGTCCTTAGAGCCCCAGATGCCACCAGTCATCTGACACCCAGAGCCTGGGCCAATGACTTCGTTTTCCCCATGGAAAATGGCCTCCATTTCTGGCCACTCGCCCTGACCAAGAGGGTGGTGCCCAGCAAGAAATTTGCAAGCTTTGCTGGATTGCTCCAAATCGAAAGCTGCCACTTGTTGTTGTTTTATTTCTCTAGAGTCCCATAATGCTGTTCTCAGATTGCTAAAGTCCATACCTCCTCGGTGTGTTCTTATGGCTGCAGATCTTCACAGCACAGACGCTTTCTTCTGCATGCTGTTCTTTCCCAGTTCAGGGCTCCTTCAAGGCTCTCCCTGAATGGCTACGCCGCCCCCTTTTATCCCAGTTCTCTTCAATGCTCACAGCTGCAGCCCATCAAGGACAACCAGGACCTGTGGGGCAAAGCCTCTAGACAGATATTCAAATAGAATCCATTTCCTCTACTCTAGCCAGTAAGTACTACCCTACAAGTCCTCAGAACCCCAAAGGCCACCTTTCATCTGACACCCAGACCCTGGGGAAAGGACTTCTTTTTCCCATGGCAAATGGCCTCCCTTGGCAGCCACTCACCCTGGCAGAAAGTGGGAGCCTAGCTAGAATGATGCAATCGTTGCTGGATTTTTCCAAAAGAAAAGCTGCCAGCAACTAGGGCCCTGGAAGTACTTAGAGCCTCAAACGCCACCTTGAACATATTACTGAGACCCTGGGGAAAGGACTTCGTTTTTCCCATGGAAAATGGCCTTCATTTCTGGCCACTTGGCCTGGCAGGCAGGGCAGTGCCAAGCCAGGAATCTACAAACTGTGCTGGATCCTTCCAGAACGAAAGCTGCCAGCAACTAGGACCCTGCAAGTCCTTAGAGCCCCAGATGCCACCAGTCATCTGACACCCAGAGCCTGGGCCAATGACTTCGTTTTCCCCATGGAAAATGGCCTCCATTTCTGGCCACTCGCCCTGACCAAGAGGGTGGTGCCCAGCAAGAAATTTGCAAGCTTTGCTGGATTGCTCCAAATCGAAAGCTGCCACTTGTTGTTGTTCTATTTCTCTAGAGTCCCATCATGCTGTTCTCAGATTGCTAAAGTCCATACCTCCTCGGTGTGTTCTTATGGCTGCAGATCTTCACAGCACAGACGCTTTCTTCTGCATGCTGTTCTTTCCCAGTTCAGGGCTCCTTCAAGGCTCTCCCTGAATGGCTACGCCGCCCCCTTTTATCCCAGTTCTCTTCAATGCTCACAGCTGCAGCCCATCAAGGACAACCAGGACCTGTGGGACAGATATTCAAATAGAATCCATTTCCTCTACTCTAGCCAGTAAGTACTACCCTACAAGTCCTCAGAACCCCAAAGGCCACCTTTCATCTGACACCCAGACCCTGGGGAAAGGACTTCTTTTTCCCATGGCAAATGGCCTCCCTTGGCAGCCACTCACCCTGGCAGAAAGTGGGAGCCTAGCTAGAATGATGCAATCGTTGCTGGATTTTTCCAAAAGAAAAGCTGGCAGCAACTAGGGCCCTGGAAGTACTTAGAGCCTCAAACGCCACCTTGAACATATTACTGAGACCCTGGGGAAAGGACTTCGTTTTTCCCATGGAAAATGGCCTTCATTTCTGGCCACTCTGCCTGGCAGGCAGGGCAGTGCCAAGCCAGGAATCTACAAACTGTGCTGGATCCTTCCAGAACGAAAGCTGCCAGCAACTAGGACCCTGCAAGTCCTTACAGCCCCAGATGCCACCAGTCATCTGACACCCAGAGCCTGGGCCAATGACTTCGTTTTCCCCATGGAAAATGGCCTCCATTTCTGGCCACTCGCCCTGACCAAGAGGGTGGTGCCCAGCAAGAAATTTGCAAGCTTTGCTGGATTGCTCCAAATCGAAAGCTACCACTTGTTGTTGTTCTATTTCTCTAGAGTCCCATCATGCTGTTCTCAGATTGCTAAAGTCCATACCTCCTCGGTGTGTTCTTATGGCTGCAGATCTTCACAGCACAGACGCTTTCTTCTGCATGCTGTTCTTTCCCAGTTCAGGGCTCCTTCAAGGCTCTCCCTGAATGGCTAAGCCGCCCCCTTTTATCCCAGTTCTCTTCAATGCTCACAGCTGCAGCCCATCAAGGACAACCAGGACCTGTGGGGCAAAGCCTCTAGACAGATATTCAAATAGAATCCATTTCCTCTACTCTAGCCAGTAAGTACTACCCTACAAGTCCTCAGAACCCCAAAGGCCACCTTTCATCTGACACCCAGACCCTGGGGAAAGGACTTCTTTTTCCCATGGCAAATGGCCTCCCTTGGCAGCCACTCACCCTGGCAGAAAGTGGGAGCCTAGCTAGAATGATGCAATCGTTGCTGGATTTTTCCAAAAGAAAAGCTGGCAGCAACTAGGGCCCTGGAAGTACTTAGAGCCTCAAACGCCACCTTGAACATATTCCTGAGACCCTGGGGAAAGGACTTCGTTTTTCCCATGGGAAATGGCCTTCATTTGTGGCCACTTGGCCTGGCAGGCAGGGCAGTGCCAAGCCAGGAATCTACAAACTCTGCTGGATCCTTCCAGAACGAAAGCTGCCAGCAACTAGGACCCTGCAAGTCCTTACAGCCCCAGATGCCACCAGTCATCTGACACCCAGAGCCTGGGCCAATGACTTCGTTTTCCCCATGGAAAATGGCCTCCATTTCTGGCCACTCGCCCTGACCAAGAGGGTGGTGCCCAGCAAGAAATTTGCAAGCTTTGCTGGATTGCTCCAAATCTAAAGCTACCACTTGTTGTTGTTCTATTTCTCTAGAGTCCCATCATGCTGTTCTCAGATTGCTAAAGTCCATACCTCCTCGGTGTGTTCTTATGGCTGCAGATCTTCACAGCACAGACGCTTTCTTCTGCATGCTGTTCTTTCCCAGTTCAGGGCTCCTTCAAGGCTCTCCCTGAATGGCTAAGCCGCCCCCTTTTATCCCAGTTCTCTTCAATGCTCACAGCTGCAGCCCATCAAGGACAACCAGGACCTGTGGGACAGATATTCAAATAGAATCCATTTCCTCTACTCTAGCCAGTAAGTACTACCCTACAAGTCCTCAGAACCCCAAAGGCCACCTTTCATCTGACACCCAGACCCTGGGGAAAGGACTTCTTTTTCCCATGGCAAATGGCCTCCCTTGGCAGCCACTCACCCTGGCAGAAAGTGGGAGCCTAGCTAGAATGATGCAATCGTTGCTGGATTTTTCCAAAAGAAAAGCTGGCAGCAACTAGGGCCCTGGAAGTACTTAGAGCCTCAAACGCCACCTTGAACATATTCCTGAGACCCTGGGGAAAGGACTTCGTTTTTCCCATGGAAAATGGCCTTCATTTGTGGCCACTTGGCCTGGCAGGCAGGGCAGTGCCAAGCCAGGAATCTACAAACTCTGCTGGATCCTTCCAGAACGAAAGCTGCCAGCAACTAGGACCCTGCAAGTCCTTAGAGCCCCAGATGCCACCTGTCATCTGACACCCAGAGCCTGGGCCAATGACTTCGTTTTCCCCATGGAAAATGGCCTCCATTTCTGGCCACTCGCCCTGACCAAGAGGGTGGTGCCCAGCAAGAAATTTGCAAGCTTTGCTGGATTGCTCCAAATCGAAAGCTGCCACTTGTTGTTGTTTTATTTCTCTAGAGTCCCATAATGCTGTTCTCAGATTGCTAAAGTCCATACCTCCTCGGTGTGTTCTTATGGCTGCAGATCTTCACAGCACAGACGCTTTCTTCTGCATGCTGTTCTTTCCCAGTTCAGGGCTCCTTCAAGGCTCTCCCTGAATGGCTACGCCGCCCCCTTTTATCCCAGTTCTCTTCAATGCTCACAGCTGCAGCCCATCAAGGACAACCAGGACCTGTGGGACAGATATTCAAATAGAATCCATTTCCTCTACTCTAGCCAGTAAGTACTACCCTACAAGTCCTCAGAACCCCAAAGGCCACCTTTCATCTGACACCCAGACCCTGGGGAAAGGACTTCTTTTTCCCATGGCAAATGGCCTCCCTTGGCAGCCACTCACCCTGGCAGAAAGTGGGAGCCTAGCTAGAATGATGCAATCGTTGCTGGATTTTTCCAAAAGAAAAGCTGGCAGCAACTAGGGCCCTGGAAGTACTTAGAGCCTCAAACGCCACCTTGAACATATTACTGAGACCCTGGGGAAAGGACTTCGTTTTTCCCATGGAAAATGGCCTTCATTTGTGGCCACTCTGCCTGGCAGGCAGGGCAGTGCCAAGCCAGGAATCTACAAACTGTGCTGGATCCTTCCAGAACGAAAGCTGCCAGCAACTAGGACCCTGCAAGTCCTTACAGCCCCAGATGCCACCAGTCATCTGACACCCAGAGCCTGGGCCAATGACTTCGTTTTCCCCATGGAAAATGGCCTCCATTTCTGGCCACTCGCCCTGACCAAGAGGGTGGTGCCCAGCAAGAAATTTGCAAGCTTTGCTGGATTGCTCCAAATCTAAAGCTACCACTTGTTGTTGTTCTATTTCTCTAGAGTCCCATCATGCTGTTCTCAGATTGCTAAAGTCCATACCTCCTCGGTGTGTTCTTATGGCTGCAGATCTTCACAGCACAGACGCTTTCTTCTGCATGCTGTTCTTTCCCAGTTCAGGGCTCCTTCAAGGCTCTCCCTGAATGGCTAAGCCGCCCCCTTTTATCCCAGTTCTCTTCAATGCTCACAGCTGCAGCCCATCAAGGACAACCAGGACCTGTGGGGCAAAGCCTCTAGACAGATATTCAAATAGAATCCATTTCCTCTACTCTAGCCAGTAAGTACTACCCTACAAGTCCTCAGAACCCCAAAGGCCACCTTTCATCTGACACCCAGACCCTGGGGAAAGGACTTCTTTTTCCCATGGCAAATGGCCTCCCTTGGCAGCCACTCACCCTGGCAGAAAGTGGGAGCCTAGCTAGAATGATGCAATCGTTGCTGGATTTTTCCAAAAGAAAAGCTGGCAGCAACTAGGGCCCTGGAAGTACTTAGAGCCTCAAACGCCACCTTGAACATATTACTGAGACCCTGGGGAAAGGACTTCGTTTTTCCCATGGAAAATGGCCTTCATTTGTGGCCACTCTGCCTGGCAGGCAGGGCAGTGCCAAGCCAGGAATCTACAAACTGTGCTGGATCCTTCCAGAACGAAAGCTGCCAGCAACTAGGACCCTGCAAGTCCTTACAGCCCCAGATGCCACCAGTCATCTGACACCCAGAGCCTGGGCCAATGACTTCGTTTTCCCCATGGAAAATGGCCTCCATTTCTGGCCACTCGCCCTGACCAAGAGGGTGGTGCCCAGCAAGAAATTTGCAAGCTTTGCTGGATTGCTCCAAATCTAAAGCTACCACTTGTTGTTGTTCTATTTCTCTAGAGTCCCATCATGCTGTTCTCAGATTGCTAAAGTCCATACCTCCTCGGTGTGTTCTTATGGCTGCAGATCTTCACAGCACAGACGCTTTCTTCTGCATGCTGTTCTTTCCCAGTTCAGGGCTCCTTCAAGGCTCTCCCTGAATGGCTAAGCCGCCCCCTTTTATCCCAGTTCTCTTCAATGCTCACAGCTGCAGCCCATCAAGGACAACCAGGACCTGTGGGGCAAAGCCTCTAGACAGATATTCAAATAGAATCCATTTCCTCTACTCTAGCCAGTAAGTACTACCCTACAAGTCCTCAGAACCCCAAAGGCCACCTTTCATCTGACACCCAGACCCTGGGGAAAGGACTTCTTTTTCCCATGGCAAATGGCCTCCCTTGGCAGCCACTCACCCTGGCAGAAAGTGGGAGCCTAGCTAGAATGATGCAATCGTTGCTGGATTTTTCCAAAAGAAAAGCTGCCAGCAACTAGGGCCCTGGAAGTACTTAGAGCCTCAAACGCCACCTTGAACATATTCCTGAGACCCTGGGGAAAGGACTTCGTTTTTCCCATGGGAAATGGCCTTCATTTGTGGCCACTCTGCCTGGCAGGCAGGGCAGTGCCAAGCCAGGAATCTACAAACTGTGCTGGATCCTTCCAGAACGAAAGCTGCCAGCAACTAGGACCCTGCAAGTCCTTACAGCCCCAGATGCCACCTGTCATCTGACACCCAGAGCCTGGGCCAATGACTTCGTTTTCCCCATGGAAAATGGCCTCCATTTCTGGCCACTCGCCCTGACCAAGAGGGTGGTGCCCAGCAAGAAATTTGCAAGCTTTGCTGGATTGCTCCAAATCTAAAGCTACCACTTGTTGTTGTTCTATTTCTCTAGAGTCCCATCATGCTGTTCTCAGATTGCTAAAGTCCATACCTCCTCGGTGTGTTCTTATGGCTGCAGATCTTCACAGCACAGACGCTTTCTTCTGCATGCTGTTCTTTCCCAGTTCAGGGCTCCTTCAAGGCTCTCCCTGAATGGCTAAGCCGCCCCCTTTTATCCCAGTTCTCTTCAATGCTCACAGCTGCAGCCCATCAAGGACAACCAGGACCTGTGGGACAGATATTCAAATAGAATCCATTTCCTCTACTCTAGCCAGTAAGTACTACCCTACAAGTCCTCAGAACCCCAAAGGCCACCTTTCATCTGACACCCAGACCCTGGGGAAAGGACTTCTTTTTCCCATGGCAAATGGCCTCCCTTGGCAGCCACTCACCCTGGCAGAAAGTGGGAGCCTAGCTAGAATGATGCAATCGTTGCTGGATTTTTCCAAAAGAAAAGCTGCCAGCAACTAGGGCCCTGGAAGTACTTAGAGCCTCAAACGCCACCTTGAACATATTCCTGAGACCCTGGGGAAAGGACTTCGTTTTTCCCATGGGAAATGGCCTTCATTTGTGGCCACTTGGCCTGGCAGGCAGGGCAGTGCCAAGCCAGGAATCTACAAACTCTGCTGGATCCTTCCAGAACGAAAGCTGCCAGCAACTAGGACCCTGCAAGTCCTTAGAGCCCCAGATGCCACCTGTCATCTGACACCCAGAGCCTGGGCCAATGACTTCGTTTTCCCCATGGAAAATGGCCTCCATTTCTGGCCACTCGCCCTGACCAAGAGGGTGGTGCCCAGCAAGAAATTTGCAAGCTTTGCTGGATTGCTCCAAATCGAAAGCTGCCACTTGTTGTTGTTTTATTTCTCTAGAGTCCCATAATGCTGTTCTCAGATTGCTAAAGTCCATACCTCCTCGGTGTGTTCTTATGGCTGCAGATCTTCACAGCACAGACGCTTTCTTCTGCATGCTGTTCTTTCCCAGTTCAGGGCTCCTTCAAGGCTCTCCCTGAATGGCTACGCCGCCCCCTTTTATCCCAGTTCTCTTCAATGCTCACAGCTGCAGCCCATCAAGGACAACCAGGACCTGTGGGACAGATATTCAAATAGAATCCATTTCCTCTACTCTAGCCAGTAAGTACTACCCTACAAGTCCTCAGAACCCCAAAGGCCACCTTTCATCTGACACCCAGACCCTGGGGAAAGGACTTCTTTTTCCCATGGCAAATGGCCTCCCTTGGCAGCCACTCACCCTGGCAGAAAGTGGGAGCCTAGCTAGAATGATGCAATCGTTGCTGGATTTTTCCAAAAGAAAAGCTGGCAGCAACTAGGGCCCTGGAAGTACTTAGAGCCTCAAACGCCACCTTGAACATATTCCTGAGACCCTGGGGAAAGGACTTCGTTTTTCCCATGGAAAATGGCCTTCATTTGTGGCCACTTGGCCTGGCAGGCAGGGCAGTGCCAAGCCAGGAATCTACAAACTCTGCTGGATCCTTCCAGAACGAAAGCTGCCAGCAACTAGGACCCTGCAAGTCCTTAGAGCCCCAGATGCCACCAGTCATCTGACACCCAGAGCCTGGGCCAATGACTTCGTTTTCCCCATGGAAAATGGCCTCCATTTCTGGCCACTCGCCCTGACCAAGAGGGTGGTGCCCAGCAAGAAATTTGCAAGCTTTGCTGGATTGCTCCAAATCGAAAGCTGCCACTTGTTGTTGTTTTATTTCTCTAGAGTCCCATAATGCTGTTCTCAGATTGCTAAAGTCCATACCTCCTCGGTGTGTTCTTATGGCTGCAGATCTTCACAGCACAGACGCTTTCTTCTGCATGCTGTTCTTTCCCAGTTCAGGGCTCCTTCAAGGCTCTCCCTGAACTGCTACGCCGCCCCCTTTTATCCCAGTTCTCTTCAATGCTCACAGCTGCAGCCCATCAAGGACAACCAGGACCTGTGGGGCAAAGCCTCTAGACAGATATTCAAATAGAATCCATTTCCTCTACTCTAGCCAGTAAGTACTACCCTACAAGTCCTCAGAACCCCAAAGGCCACCTTTCATCTGACACCCAGACCCTGGGGAAAGGACTTCTTTTTCCCATGGCAAATGGCCTCCCTTGGCAGCCACTCACCCTGGCAGAAAGTGGGAGCCTAGCTAGAATGATGCAATCGTTGCTGGATTTTTCCAAAAGAAAAGCTGGCAGCAACTAGGGCCCTGGAAGTACTTAGAGCCTCAAACGCCACCTTGAACATATTCCTGAGACCCTGGGGAAAGGACTTCGTTTTTCCCATGGGAAATGGCCTTCATTTGTGGCCACTTGGCCTGGCAGGCAGGGCAGTGCCAAGCCAGGAATCTACAAACTATGCTGGATCCTTCCAGAACGAAAGCTGCCAGCAACTAGGACCCTGCAAGTCCTTAGAGCCCCAGACGCCACCTTTCATCTGACACCCAGAGCCTGGGCCAATGACTTCGTTTTCCCCATGGAAAATGGCCTCCATTTCTGGCCTCTCACCCTGACCAAGAGGGTGGTGCCCAGCAAGAAATTTGCAAGCTTTGCTGGATTGCTCCAAATCTAAAGCTACCACTTGTTGTTGTTCTATTTCTCTAGAGTCCCATCATGCTGTTCTCAGATTGCTAAAGTCCATACCTCCTCGGTGTGTTCTTATGGCTGCAGATCTTCACAGCACAGACGCTTTCTTCTGCATGCTGTTCTTTCCCAGTTCAGGGCTCCTTCAAGGCTCTCCCTGAATGGCTACGCCGCCCCCTTTTATCCCAGTTCTCTTCAATGCTCACAGCTGCAGCCCATCAAGGACAACCAGGACCTGTGGGACAGATATTCAAATAGAATCCATTTCCTCTACTCTAGCCAGTAAGTACTACCCTACAAGTCCTCAGAACCCCAAAGGCCACCTTTCATCTGACACCCAGACCCTGGGGAAAGGACTTCTTTTTCCCATGGCAAATGGCCTCCCTTGGCAGCCACTCACCCTGGCAGAAAGTGGGAGCCTAGCTAGAATGATGCAATCGTTGCTGGATTTTTCCAAAAGAAAAGCTGGCAGCAACTAGGGCCCTGGAAGTACTTAGAGCCTCAAACGCCACCTTGAACATATTCCTGAGACCCTGGGGAAAGGACTTCGTTTTTCCCATGGAAAATGGCCTTCATTTGTGGCCACTCTGCCTGGCAGGCAGGGCAGTGCCAAGCCAGGAATCTACAAACTCTGCTGGATCCTTCCAGAACGAAAGCTGCCAGCAACTAGGACCCTGCAAGTCCTTAGAGCCCCAGATGCCACCAGTCATCTGACACCCAGAGCCTGGGCCAATGACTTCGTTTTCCCCATGGAAAATGGCCTCCATTTCTGGCCACTCGCCCTGACCAAGAGGGTGGTGCCCAGCAAGAAATTTGCAAGCTTTGCTGGATTGCTCCAAATCTAAAGCTACCACTTGTTGTTCTTCTATTTCTCTAGAGTCCCATCATGCTGTTCTCAGATTGCTAAAGTCCATACCTCCTCGGTGTGTTCTTATGGCTGCAGATCTTCACAGCACAGACGCTTTCTTCTGCATGCTGTTCTTTCCCAGTTCAGGGCTCCTTCAAGGCTCTCCCTGAATGGCTACGCCGCCCCCTTTTATCCCAGTTCTCTTCAATGCTCACAGCTGCAGCCCATCAAGGACAACCAGGACCTGTGGGACAGATATTCAAATAGAATCCATTTCCTCTACTCTAGCCAGTAAGTACTACCCTACAAGTCCTCAGAACCCCAAAGGCCACCTTTCATCTGACACCCAGACCCTGGGGAAAGGACTTCTTTTTCCCATGGCAAATGGCCTCCCTTGGCAGCCACTCACCCTGGCAGAAAGTGGGAGCCTAGCTAGAATGATGCAATCGTTGCTGGATTTTTCCAAAAGAAAAGCTGGCAGCAACTAGGGCCCTGGAAGTACTTAGAGCCTCAAACGCCACCTTGAACATATTCCTGAGACCCTGGGGAAAGGACTTCTTTTTCCCATGGAAAATGGCCTTCATTTGTGGCCACTTGGCCTGGCAGGCAGGGCAGTGCCAAGCCAGGAATCTACAAACTGTGCTGGATCCTTCCAGAACGAAAGCTGCCAGCAACTAGGACCCTGCAAGTCCTTACAGCCCCAGATGCCACCAGTCATCTGACACCCAGAGCCTGGGCCAATGACTTCGTTTTCCCCATGGAAAATGGCCTCCATTTCTGGCCACTCGCCCTGACCAAGAGGGTGGTGCCCAGCAAGAAATTTGCAAGCTTTGCTGGATTGCTCCAAATCGAAAGCTGCCACTTGTTGTTGTTCTATTTCTCTAGAGTCCCATCATGCTGTTCTCAGATTGCTAAAGTCCATACCTCCTCGGTGTGTTCTTATGGCTGCAGATCTTCACAGCACAGACGCTTTCTTCTGCATGCTGTTCTTTCCCAGTTCAGGGCTCCTTCAAGGCTCTCCCTGAATGGCTACGCCGCCCCCTTTTATCCCAGTTCTCTTCAATGCTCACAGCTGCAGCCCATCAAGGACAACCAGGACCTGTGGGGCAAAGCCTCTAGACAGATATTCAAATAGAATCCATTTCCTCTACTCTAGCCAGTAAGTACTACCCTACAAGTCCTCAGAACCCCAAAGGCCACCTTTCATCTGACACCCAGACCCTGGGGAAAGGACTTCTTTTTCCCATGGCAAATGGCCTCCCTTGGCAGCCACTCACCCTGGCAGAAAGTGGGAGCCTAGCTAGAATGATGCAATCGTTGCTGGATTTTTCCAAAAGAAAAGCTGGCAGCAACTAGGGCCCTGGAAGTACTTAGAGCCTCAAACGCCACCTTGAACATATTCCTGAGACCCTGGGGAAAGGACTTCGTTTTTCCCATGGAAAATGGCCTTCATTTGTGGCCACTTGGCCTGGCAGGCAGGGCAGTGCCAAGCCAGGAATCTACAAACTCTGCTGGATCCTTCCAGAACAAAAGCTGCCAGCAACTAGGACCCTGCAAGTCCTTAGAGCCCCAGATGCCACCTGTCATCTGACACCCAGAGCCTGGGCCAATGACTTCGTTTTCCCCGTGGAAAATTGCCTCCATTTCTGGCCACTCGCCCTGACCAAGAGGGTGGTGCCCAGCAAGAAATTTGCAAGCTTTGCTGGATTGCTCCAAATCGAAAGCTGCCACTTGTTGTTGTTTTATTTCTCTAGAGTCCCATCATGCTGTTCTCAGATTGCTAAAGTCCATACCTCCTCGGTGTGTTCTTATGGCTGCAGATCTTCACAGCACAGACGCTTTCTTCTGCATGCTGTTCTTTCCCAGTTCAGGGCTCCTTCAAGGCTCTCCCTGAATGGCTACGCCGCCCCCTTTTATCCCAGTTCTCTTCAATGCTCACAGCTGCAGCCCATCAAGGACAACCAGGACCTGTGGGGCAAAGCCTCTAGACAGATATTCAAATAGAATCCATTTCCTCTACTCTAGCCAGTAAGTACTACCCTACAAGTCCTCAGAACCCCAAAGGCCACCTTTCATCTGACACCCAGACCCTGGGGAAAGGACTTCTTTTTCCCATGGCAAATGGCCTCCCTTGGCAGCCACTCACCCTGGCAGAAAGTGGGAGCCTAGCTAGAATGATGCAATCGTTGCTGGATTTTTCCAAAAGAAAAGCTGGCAGCAACTAGGGCCCTGGAAGTACTTAGAGCCTCAAACGCCACCTTGAACATATTACTGAGACCCTGGGGAAAGGACTTCGTTTTTCCCATGGAAAATGGCCTTCATTTGTGGCCACTTGGCCTGGCAGGCAGGGCAGTGCCAAGCCAGGAATCTACAAACTCTGCTGGATCCTTCCAGAACGAAAGCTGCCAGCAACTAGGACCCTGCAAGTCCTTAGAGCCCCAGATGCCACCAGTCATCTGACACCCAGAGCCTGGGCCAATGACTTCGTTTTCCCCATGGAAAATGGCCTCCATTTCTGGCCACTCGCCCTGACCAAGAGGGTGGTGCCCAGCAAGAAATTTGCAAGCTTTGCTGGATTGCTCCAAATCGAAAGCTGCCACTTGTTGTTGTTCTATTTCTCTAGAGTCCCATCATGCTGTTCTCAGATTGCTAAAGTCCATACCTCCTCGGTGTGTTCTTATGGCTGCAGATCTTCACAGCACAGACGCTTTCTTCTGCATGCTGTTCTTTCCCAGTTCAGGGCTCCTTCAAGGCTCTCCCTGAATGGCTACGCCGCCCCCTTTTATCCCAGTTCTCTTCAATGCTCACAGCTGCAGCCCATCAAGGACAACCAGGACCTGTGGGACAGATATTCAAATAGAATCCATTTCCTCTACTCTAGCCAGTAAGTACTACCCTACAAGTCCTCAGAACCCCAAAGGCCACCTTTCATCTGACACCCAGACCCTGGGGAAAGGACTTCTTTTTCCCATGGCAAATGGCCTCCCTTGGCAGCCACTCACCCTGGCAGAAAGTGGGAGCCTAGCTAGAATGATGCAATCGTTGCTGGATTTTTCCAAAAGAAAAGCTGGCAGCAACTAGGGCCCTGGAAGTACTTAGAGCCTCAAACGCCACCTTGAACATATTACTGAGACCCTGGGGAAAGGACTTCGTTTTTCCCATGGAAAATGGCCTTCATTTCTGGCCACTCTGCCTGGCAGGCAGGGCAGTGCCAAGCCAGGAATCTACAAACTGTGCTGGATCCTTCCAGAACGAAAGCTGCCAGCAACTAGGACCCTGCAAGTCCTTACAGCCCCAGATGCCACCAGTCATCTGACACCCAGAGCCTGGGCCAATGACTTCGTTTTCCCCATGGAAAATGGCCTCCATTTCTGGCCACTCGCCCTGACCAAGAGGGTGGTGCCCAGCAAGAAATTTGCAAGCTTTGCTGGATTGCTCCAAATCTAAAGCTACCACTTGTTGTTGTTCTATTTCTCTAGAGTCCCATCATGCTGTTCTCAGATTGCTAAAGTCCATACCTCCTCGGTGTGTTCTTATGGCTGCAGATCTTCACAGCACAGACGCTTTCTTCTGCATGCTGTTCTTTCCCAGTTCAGGGCTCCTTCAAGGCTCTCCCTGAATGGCTACGCCGCCCCCTTTTATCCCAGTTCTCTTCAATGCTCACAGCTGCAGCCCATCAAGGACAACCAGGACCTGTGGGACAGATATTCAAATAGAATCCATTTCCTCTACTCTAGCCAGTAAGTACTACCCTACAAGTCCTCAGAACCCCAAAGGCCACCTTTCATCTGACACCCAGACCCTGGGGAAAGGACTTCTTTTTCCCATGGCAAATGGCCTCCCTTGGCAGCCACTCACCCTGGCAGAAAGTGGGAGCCTAGCTAGAATGATGCAATCGTTGCTGGATTTTTCCAAAAGAAAAGCTGCCAGCAACTAGGGCCCTGGAAGTACTTAGAGCCTCAAACGCCACCTTGAACATATTACTGAGACCCTGGGGAAAGGACTTCTTTTTCCCATGGAAAATGGCCTTCATTTGTGGCCACTTGGCCTGGCAGGCAGGGCAGTGCCAAGCCAGGAATCTACAAACTCTGCTGGATCCTTCCAGAACGAAAGCTGCCAGCAACTAGGACCCTGCAAGTCCTTACAGCCCCAGATGCCACCAGTCATCTGACACCCAGAGCCTGGGCCAATGACTTTGTTTTCCCCATGGAAAATGGCCTCCATTTCTGGCCACTCGCCCTGACCAAGAGGGTGGTGCCCAGCAAGAAATTTGCAAGCTTTGCTGGATTGCTCCAAATCTAAAGCTGCCACTTGTTGTTGTTCTATTTCTCTAGAGTCCCATCATGCTGTTCTCAGATTGCTAAAGTCCATACCTCCTCGGTGTGTTCTTATGGCTGCAGATCTTCACAGCACAGACGCTTTCTTCTGCATGCTGTTCTTTCCCAGTTCAGGGCTCCTTCAAGGCTCTCCCTGAATGGCTACGCCGCCCCCTTTTATCCCAGTTCTCTTCAATGCTCACAGCTGCAGCCCATCAAGGACAACCAGGACCTGTGGGACAGATATTCAAATAGAATCCATTTCCTCTACTCTAGCCAGTAAGTACTACCCTACAAGTCCTCAGAACCCCAAAGGCCACCTTTCATCTGACACCCAGACCCTGGGGAAAGGACTTCTTTTTCCCATGGCAAATGGCCTCCCTTGGCAGCCACTCACCCTGGCAGAAAGTGGGAGCCTAGCTAGAATGATGCAATCGTTGCTGGATTTTTCCAAAAGAAAAGCTGCCAGCAACTAGGGCCCTGGAAGTACTTAGAGCCTCAAACGCCACCTTGAACATATTCCTGAGACCCTGGGGAAAGGACTTCGTTTTTCCCATGGAAAATGGCCTTCATTTGTGGCCACTTGGCCTGGCAGGCAGGGCAGTGCCAAGCCAGGAATCTACAAACTCTGCTGGATCCTTCCAGAATGAAAGCTGCCAGCAACTAGGACCCTGCAAGTCCTTAGAGCCCCAGATGCCACCAGTCATCTGACACCCAGAGCCTGGGCCAATGACTTTGTTTTCCCCATGGAAAATTGCCTCCATTTCTGGCCACTCGCCCTGACCAAGAGGGTGGTGCCCAGCAAGAAATTTGCAAGCTTTGCTGGATTGCTCCAAATCGAAAGCTGCCACTTGTTGTTGTTCTATTTCTCTAGAGTCCCATCATGCTGTTCTCAGATTGCTAAAGTCCATACCTCCTCGGTGTGTTCTTATGGCTGCAGATCTTCACAGCACAGACGCTTTCTTCTGCATGCTGTTCTTTCCCAGTTCAGGGCTCCTTCAAGGCTCTCCCTGAATGGCTACGCCGCCCCCTTTTATCCCAGTTCTCTTCAATGCTCACAGCTGCAGCCCATCAAGGACAACCAGGACCTGTGGGACAGATATTCAAATAGAATCCATTTCCTCTACTCTAGCCAGTAAGTACTACCCTACAAGTCCTCAGAACCCCAAAGGCCACCTTTCATCTGACACCCAGACCCTGGGGAAAGGACTTCTTTTTCCCATGGCAAATGGCCTCCCTTGGCAGCCACTCACCCTGGCAGAAAGTGGGAGCCTAGCTAGAATGATGCAATCGTTGCTGGATTTTTCCAAAAGAAAAGCTGGCAGCAACTAGGGCCCTGGAAGTACTTAGAGCCTCAAACGCCACCTTGAACATATTCCTGAGACCCTGGGGAAAGGACTTCGTTTTTCCCATGGAAAATGGCCTTCATTTGTGGCCACTTGGCCTGGCAGGCAGGGCAGTGCCAAGCCAGGAATCTACAAACTCTGCTGGATCCTTCCAGAACGAAAGCTGCCAGCAACTAGGACCCTGCAAGTCCTTACAGCCCCAGATGCCACCAGTCATCTGACACCCAGAGCCTGGGCCAATGACTTCGTTTTCCCCATGGAAAATGGCCTCCATTTCTGGCCACTCGCCCTGACCAAGAGGGTGGTGCCCAGCAAGAAATTTGCAAGCTTTGCTGGATTGCTCCAAATCTAAAGCTGCCACTTGTTGTTGTTCTATTTCTCTAGAGTCCCATCATGCTGTTCTCAGATTGCTAAAGTCCATACCTCCTCGGTGTGTTCTTATGGCTGCAGATCTTCACAGCACAGACGCTTTCTTCTGCATGCTGTTCTTTCCCAGTTCAGGGCTCCTTCAAGGCTCTCCCTGAATGGCTAAGCCGCCCCCTTTTATCCCAGTTCTCTTCAATGCTCACAGCTGCAGCCCATCAAGGACAACCAGGACCTGTGGGACAGATATTCAAATAGAATCCATTTCCTCTACTCTAGCCAGTAAGTACTACCCTACAAGTCCTCAGAACCCCAAAGGCCACCTTTCATCTGACACCCAGACCCTGGGGAAAGGACTTCTTTTTCCCATGGCAAATGGCCTCCCTTGGCAGCCACTCACCCTGGCAGAAAGTGGGAGCCTAGCTAGAATGATGCAATCGTTGCTGGATTTTTCCAAAAGAAAAGCTGGCAGCAACTAGGGCCCTGGAAGTACTTAGAGCCTCAAACGCCACCTTGAACATATTCCTGAGACCCTGGGGAAAGGACTTCGTTTTTCCCATGGAAAATGGCCTTCATTTCTGGCCACTTGGCCTGGCAGGCAGGGCAGTGCCAAGCCAGGAATCTACAAACTGTGCTGGATCCTTCCAGAACGAAAGCTGCCAGCAACTAGGACCCTGCAAGTCCTTACAGCCCCAGATGCCACCAGTCATCTGACACCCAGAGCCTGGGCCAATGACTTCGTTTTCCCCATGGAAAATGGCCTCCATTTCTGGCCACTCGCCCTGACCAAGAGGGTGGTGCCCAGCAAGAAATTTGCAAGCTTTGCTGGATTGCTCCAAATCGAAAGCTGCCACTTCTTGTTGTTTTATTTCTCTAGAGTCCCATCATGCTGTTCTCAGATTGCTAAAGTCCATACCTCCTCGGTGTGTTCTTATGGCTGCAGATCTTCACAGCACAGACGCTTTCTTCTGCATGCTGTTCTTTCCCAGTTCAGGGCTCCTTCAAGGCTCTCCCTGAATGGCTACGCCGCCCCCTTTTATCCCAGTTCTCTTCAATGCTCACAGCTGCAGCCCATCAAGGACAACCAGGACCTGTGGGGCAAAGCCTCTAGACAGATATTCAAATAGAATCCATTTCCTCTACTCTAGCCAGTAAGTACTACCCTACAAGTCCTCAGAACCCCAAAGGCCACCTTTCATCTGACACCCAGACCCTGGGGAAAGGACTTCTTTTTCCCATGGCAAATGGCCTCCCTTGGCAGCCACTCACCCTGGCAGAAAGTGGGAGCCTAGCTAGAATGATGCAATCGTTGCTGGATTTTTCCAAAAGAAAAGCTGCCAGCAACTAGGGCCCTGGAAGTACTTAGAGCCTCAAACGCCACCTTGAACATATTCCTGAGACCCTGGGGAAAGGACTTCGTTTTTCCCATGGAAAATGGCCTTCATTTGTGGCCACTTGGCCTGGCAGGCAGGGCAGTGCCAAGCCAGGAATCTACAAACTGTGCTGGATCCTTCCAGAACGAAAGCTGCCAGCAACTAGGACCCTGCAAGTCCTTAGAGCCCCAGATGCCACCAGTCATCTGACACCCAGAGCCTGGGCCAATGACTTTGTTTTCCCCATGGAAAATTGCCTCCATTTCTGGCCACTCGCCCTGACCAAGAGGGTGGTGCCCAGCAAGAAATTTGCAAGCTTTGCTGGATTGCTCCAAATCGAAAGCTGCCACTTGTTGTTGTTCTATTTCTCTAGAGTCCCATCATGCTGTTCTCAGATTGCTAAAGTCCATACCTCCTCGGTGTGTTCTTATGGCTGCAGATCTTCACAGCACAGACGCTTTCTTCTGCATGCTGTTCTTTCCCAGTTCAGGGCTCCTTCAAGGCTCTCCCTGAATGGCTACGCCGCCCCCTTTTATCCCAGTTCTCTTCAATGCTCACAGCTGCAGCCCATCAAGGACAACCAGGACCTGTGGGACAGATATTCAAATAGAATCCATTTCCTCTACTCTAGCCAGTAAGTACTACCCTACAAGTCCTCAGAACCCCAAAGGCCACCTTTCATCTGACACCCAGACCCTGGGGAAAGGACTTCTTTTTCCCATGGCAAATGGCCTCCCTTGGCAGCCACTCACCCTGGCAGAAAGTGGGAGCCTAGCTAGAATGATGCAATCGTTGCTGGATTTTTCCAAAAGAAAAGCTGGCAGCAACTAGGGCCCTGGAAGTACTTAGAGCCTCAAACGCCACCTTGAACATATTCCTGAGACCCTGGGGAAAGGACTTCGTTTTTCCCATGGAAAATGGCCTTCATTTGTGGCCACTTGGCCTGGCAGGCAGGGCAGTGCCAAGCCAGGAATCTACAAACTCTGCTGGATCCTTCCAGAACGAAAGCTGCCAGCAACTAGGACCCTGCAAGTCCTTACAGCCCCAGATGCCACCAGTCATCTGACACCCAGAGCCTGGGCCAATGACTTCGTTTTCCCCATGGAAAATGGCCTCCATTTCTGGCCACTCGCCCTGACCAAGAGGGTGGTGCCCAGCAAGAAATTTGCAAGCTTTGCTGGATTGCTCCAAATCTAAAGCTGCCACTTGTTGTTGTTCTATTTCTCTAGAGTCCCATCATGCTGTTCTCAGATTGCTAAAGTCCATACCTCCTCGGTGTGTTCTTATGGCTGCAGATCTTCACAGCACAGACGCTTTCTTCTGCATGCTGTTCTTTCCCAGTTCAGGGCTCCTTCAAGGCTCTCCCTGAATGGCTAAGCCGCCCCCTTTTATCCCAGTTCTCTTCAATGCTCACAGCTGCAGCCCATCAAGGACAACCAGGACCTGTGGGACAGATATTCAAATAGAATCCATTTCCTCTACTCTAGCCAGTAAGTACTACCCTACAAGTCCTCAGAACCCCAAAGGCCACCTTTCATCTGACACCCAGACCCTGGGGAAAGGACTTCTTTTTCCCATGGCAAATGGCCTCCCTTGGCAGCCACTCACCCTGGCAGAAAGTGGGAGCCTAGCTAGAATGATGCAATCGTTGCTGGATTTTTCCAAAAGAAAAGCTGGCAGCAACTAGGGCCCTGGAAGTACTTAGAGCCTCAAACGCCACCTTGAACATATTCCTGAGACCCTGGGGAAAGGACTTCGTTTTTCCCATGGAAAATGGCCTTCATTTCTGGCCACTTGGCCTGGCAGGCAGGGCAGTGCCAAGCCAGGAATCTACAAACTGTGCTGGATCCTTCCAGAACGAAAGCTGCCAGCAACTAGGACCCTGCAAGTCCTTACAGCCCCAGATGCCACCAGTCATCTGACACCCAGAGCCTGGGCCAATGACTTCGTTTTCCCCATGGAAAATGGCCTCCATTTCTGGCCACTCGCCCTGACCAAGAGGGTGGTGCCCAGCAAGAAATTTGCAAGCTTTGCTGGATTGCTCCAAATCGAAAGCTGCCACTTCTTGTTGTTTTATTTCTCTAGAGTCCCATCATGCTGTTCTCAGATTGCTAAAGTCCATACCTCCTCGGTGTGTTCTTATGGCTGCAGATCTTCACAGCACAGACGCTTTCTTCTGCATGCTGTTCTTTCCCAGTTCAGGGCTCCTTCAAGGCTCTCCCTGAATGGCTACGCCGCCCCCTTTTATCCCAGTTCTCTTCAATGCTCACAGCTGCAGCCCATCAAGGACAACCAGGACCTGTGGGGCAAAGCCTCTAGACAGATATTCAAATAGAATCCATTTCCTCTACTCTAGCCAGTAAGTACTACCCTACAAGTCCTCAGAACCCCAAAGGCCACCTTTCATCTGACACCCAGACCCTGGGGAAAGGACTTCTTTTTCCCATGGCAAATGGCCTCCCTTGGCAGCCACTCACCCTGGCAGAAAGTGGGAGCCTAGCTAGAATGATGCAATCGTTGCTGGATTTTTCCAAAAGAAAAGCTGCCAGCAACTAGGGCCCTGGAAGTACTTAGAGCCTCAAACGCCACCTTGAACATATTCCTGAGACCCTGGGGAAAGGACTTCGTTTTTCCCATGGAAAATGGCCTTCATTTGTGGCCACTTGGCCTGGCAGGCAGGGCAGTGCCAAGCCAGGAATCTACAAACTGTGCTGGATCCTTCCAGAACGAAAGCTGCCAGCAACTAGGACCCTGCAAGTCCTTAGAGCCCCAGATGCCACCAGTCATCTGACACCCAGAGCCTGGGCCAATGACTTTGTTTTCCCCATGGAAAATTGCCTCCATTTCTGGCCACTCGCCCTGACCAAGAGGGTGGTGCCCAGCAAGAAATTTGCAAGCTTTGCTGGATTGCTCCAAATCGAAAGCTGCCACTTGTTGTTGTTCTATTTCTCTAGAGTCCCATCATGCTGTTCTCAGATTGCTAAAGTCCATACCTCCTCGGTGTGTTCTTATGGCTGCAGATCTTCACAGCACAGACGCTTTCTTCTGCATGCTGTTCTTTCCCAGTTCAGGGCTCCTTCAAGGCTCTCCCTGAATGGCTACGCCGCCCCCTTTTATCCCAGTTCTCTTCAATGCTCACAGCTGCAGCCCATCAAGGACAACCAGGACCTGTGGGACAGATATTCAAATAGAATCCATTTCCTCTACTCTAGCCAGTAAGTACTACCCTACAAGTCCTCAGAACCCCAAAGGCCACCTTTCATCTGACACCCAGACCCTGGGGAAAGGACTTCTTTTTCCCATGGCAAATGGCCTCCCTTGGCAGCCACTCACCCTGGCAGAAAGTGGGAGCCTAGCTAGAATGATGCAATCGTTGCTGGATTTTTCCAAAAGAAAAGCTGGCAGCAACTAGGGCCCTGGAAGTACTTAGAGCCTCAAACGCCACCTTGAACATATTCCTGAGACCCTGGGGAAAGGACTTCGTTTTTCCCATGGAAAATGGCCTTCATTTGTGGCCACTTGGCCTGGCAGGCAGGGCAGTGCCAAGCCAGGAATCTACAAACTCTGCTGGATCCTTCCAGAACGAAAGCTGCCAGCAACTAGGACCCTGCAAGTCCTTACAGCCCCAGATGCCACCAGTCATCTGACACCCAGAGCCTGGGCCAATGACTTCGTTTTCCCCATGGAAAATGGCCTCCATTTCTGGCCACTCGCCCTGACCAAGAGGGTGGTGCCCAGCAAGAAATTTGCAAGCTTTGCTGGATTGCTCCAAATCTAAAGCTGCCACTTGTTGTTGTTCTATTTCTCTAGAGTCCCATCATGCTGTTCTCAGATTGCTAAAGTCCATACCTCCTCGGTGTGTTCTTATGGCTGCAGATCTTCACAGCACAGACGCTTTCTTCTGCATGCTGTTCTTTCCCAGTTCAGGGCTCCTTCAAGGCTCTCCCTGAATGGCTACGCCGCCCCCTTTTATCCCAGTTCTCTTCAATGCTCACAGCTGCAGCCCATCAAGGACAACCAGGACCTGTGGGACAGATATTCAAATAGAATCCATTTCCTCTACTCTAGCCAGTAAGTACTACCCTACAAGTCCTCAGAACCCCAAAGGCCACCTTTCATCTGACACCCAGACCCTGGGGAAAGGACTTCTTTTTCCCATGGCAAATGGCCTCCCTTGGCAGCCACTCACCCTGGCAGAAAGTGGGAGCCTAGCTAGAATGATGCAATCGTTGCTGGATTTTTCCAAAAGAAAAGCTGGCAGCAACTAGGGCCCTGGAAGTACTTAGAGCCTCAAACGCCACCTTGAACATATTACTGAGACCCTGGGGAAAGGACTTCGTTTTTCCCATGGAAAATGGCCTTCATTTCTGGCCACTTGGCCTGGCAGGCAGGGCAGTGCCAAGCCAGGAATCTACAAACTGTGCTGGATCCTTCCAGAACGAAAGCTGCCAGCAACTAGGACCCTGCAAGTCCTTAGAGCCCCAGATGCCACCAGTCATCTGACACCCAGAGCCTGGGCCAATGACTTCGTTTTCCCCATGGAAAATGGCCTCCATTTCTGGCCACTCGCCCTGACCAAGAGGGTGGTGCCCAGCAAGAAATTTGCAAGCTTTGCTGGATTGCTCCAAATCGAAAGCTACCACTTGTTGTTGTTCTATTTCTCTAGAGTCCCATCATGCTGTTCTCAGATTGCTAAAGTCCATACCTCCTCGGTGTGTTCTTATGGCTGCAGATCTTCACAGCACAGACGCTTTCTTCTGCATGCTGTTCTTTCCCAGTTCAGGGCTCCTTCAAGGCTCTCCCTGAATGGCTACGCCGCCCCCTTTTATCCCAGTTCTCTTCAATGCTCACAGCTGCAGCCCATCAAGGACAACCAGGACCTGTGGGACAGATATTCAAATAGAATCCATTTCCTCTACTCTAGCCAGTAAGTACTACCCTACAAGTCCTCAGAACCCCAAAGGCCACCTTTCATCTGACACCCAGACCCTGGGGAAAGGACTTCTTTTTCCCATGGCAAATGGCCTCCCTTGGCAGCCACTCACCCTGGCAGAAAGTGGGAGCCTAGCTAGAATGATGCAATCGTTGCTGGATTTTTCCAAAAGAAAAGCTGGCAGCAACTAGGGCCCTGGAAGTACTTAGAGCCTCAAACGCCACCTTGAACATATTCCTGAGACCCTGGGGAAAGGACTTCGTTTTTCCCATGGAAAATGGCCTTCATTTGTGGCCACTTGGCCTGGCAGGCAGGGCAGTGCCAAGCCAGGAATCTACAAACTCTGCTGGATCCTTCCAGAACAAAAGCTGCCAGCAACTAGGACCCTGCAAGTCCTTACAGCCCCAGATGCCACCTGTCATCTGACACCCAGAGCCTGGGCCAATGACTTCGTTTTCCCCATGGAAAATGGCCTCCATTTCTGGCCACTCGCCCTGACCAAGAGGGTGGTGCCCAGCAAGAAATTTGCAAGCTTTGCTGGATTGCTCCAAATCGAAAGCTGCCACTTGTTGTTGTTTTATTTCTCTAGAGTCCCATCATGCTGTTCTCAGATTGCTAAAGTCCATACCTCCTCGGTGTGTTCTTATGGCTGCAGATCTTCACAGCACAGACGCTTTCTTCTGCATGCTGTTCTTTCCCAGTTCAGGGCTCCTTCAAGGCTCTCCCTGAATGGCTACGCCGCCCCCTTTTATCCCAGTTCTCTTCAATGCTCACAGCTGCAGCCCATCAAGGACAACCAGGACCTGTGGGGCAAAGCCTCTAGACAGATATTCAAATAGAATCCATTTCCTCTACTCTAGCCAGTAAGTACTACCCTACAAGTCCTCAGAACCCCAAAGGCCACCTTTCATCTGACACCCAGACCCTGGGGAAAGGACTTCTTTTTCCCATGGCAAATGGCCTCCCTTGGCAGCCACTCACCCTGGCAGAAAGTGGGAGCCTAGCTAGAATGATGCAATCGTTGCTGGATTTTTCCAAAAGAAAAGCTGGCAGCAACTAGGGCCCTGGAAGTACTTAGAGCCTCAAACGCCACCTTGAACATATTACTGAGACCCTGGGGAAAGGACTTCGTTTTTCCCATGGAAAATGGCCTTCATTTGTGGCCACTTGGCCTGGCAGGCAGGGCAGTGCCAAGCCAGGAATCTACAAACTCTGCTGGATCCTTCCAGAACGAAAGCTGCCAGCAACTAGGACCCTGCAAGTCCTTAGAGCCCCAGATGCCACCAGTCATCTGACACCCAGAGCCTGGGCCAATGACTTCGTTTTCCCCATGGAAAATGGCCTCCATTTCTGGCCACTCGCCCTGACCAAGAGGGTGGTGCCCAGCAAGAAATTTGCAAGCTTTGCTGGATTGCTCCAAATCGAAAGCTGCCACTTGTTGTTGTTCTATTTCTCTAGAGTCCCATCATGCTGTTCTCAGATTGCTAAAGTCCATACCTCCTCGGTGTGTTCTTATGGCTGCAGATCTTCACAGCACAGACGCTTTCTTCTGCATGCTGTTCTTTCCCAGTTCAGGGCTCCTTCAAGGCTCTCCCTGAATGGCTACGCCGCCCCCTTTTATCCCAGTTCTCTTCAATGCTCACAGCTGCAGCCCATCAAGGACAACCAGGACCTGTGGGACAGATATTCAAATAGAATCCATTTCCTCTACTCTAGCCAGTAAGTACTACCCTACAAGTCCTCAGAACCCCAAAGGCCACCTTTCATCTGACACCCAGACCCTGGGGAAAGGACTTCTTTTTCCCATGGCAAATGGCCTCCCTTGGCAGCCACTCACCCTGGCAGAAAGTGGGAGCCTAGCTAGAATGATGCAATCGTTGCTGGATTTTTCCAAAAGAAAAGCTGGCAGCAACTAGGGCCCTGGAAGTACTTAGAGCCTCAAACGCCACCTTGAACATATTACTGAGACCCTGGGGAAAGGACTTCGTTTTTCCCATGGAAAATGGCCTTCATTTCTGGCCACTCTGCCTGGCAGGCAGGGCAGTGCCAAGCCAGGAATCTACAAACTGTGCTGGATCCTTCCAGAACGAAAGCTGCCAGCAACTAGGACCCTGCAAGTCCTTACAGCCCCAGATGCCACCAGTCATCTGACACCCAGAGCCTGGGCCAATGACTTCGTTTTCCCCATGGAAAATGGCCTCCATTTCTGGCCACTCGCCCTGACCAAGAGGGTGGTGCCCAGCAAGAAATTTGCAAGCTTTGCTGGATTGCTCCAAATCTAAAGCTACCACTTGTTGTTGTTCTATTTCTCTAGAGTCCCATCATGCTGTTCTCAGATTGCTAAAGTCCATACCTCCTCGGTGTGTTCTTATGGCTGCAGATCTTCACAGCACAGACGCTTTCTTCTGCATGCTGTTCTTTCCCAGTTCAGGGCTCCTTCAAGGCTCTCCCTGAATGGCTACGCCGCCCCCTTTTATCCCAGTTCTCTTCAATGCTCACAGCTGCAGCCCATCAAGGACAACCAGGACCTGTGGGACAGATATTCAAATAGAATCCATTTCCTCTACTCTAGCCAGTAAGTACTACCCTACAAGTCCTCAGAACCCCAAAGGCCACCTTTCATCTGACACCCAGACCCTGGGGAAAGGACTTCTTTTTCCCATGGCAAATGGCCTCCCTTGGCAGCCACTCACCCTGGCAGAAAGTGGGAGCCTAGCTAGAATGATGCAATCGTTGCTGGATTTTTCCAAAAGAAAAGCTGCCAGCAACTAGGGCCCTGGAAGTACTTAGAGCCTCAAACGCCACCTTGAACATATTACTGAGACCCTGGGGAAAGGACTTCTTTTTCCCATGGAAAATGGCCTTCATTTGTGGCCACTTGGCCTGGCAGGCAGGGCAGTGCCAAGCCAGGAATCTACAAACTCTGCTGGATCCTTCCAGAACGAAAGCTGCCAGCAACTAGGACCCTGCAAGTCCTTACAGCCCCAGATGCCACCAGTCATCTGACACCCAGAGCCTGGGCCAATGACTTTGTTTTCCCCATGGAAAATGGCCTCCATTTCTGGCCACTCGCCCTGACCAAGAGGGTGGTGCCCAGCAAGAAATTTGCAAGCTTTGCTGGATTGCTCCAAATCTAAAGCTGCCACTTGTTGTTGTTCTATTTCTCTAGAGTCCCATCATGCTGTTCTCAGATTGCTAAAGTCCATACCTCCTCGGTGTGTTCTTATGGCTGCAGATCTTCACAGCACAGACGCTTTCTTCTGCATGCTGTTCTTTCCCAGTTCAGGGCTCCTTCAAGGCTCTCCCTGAATGGCTACGCCGCCCCCTTTTATCCCAGTTCTCTTCAATGCTCACAGCTGCAGCCCATCAAGGACAACCAGGACCTGTGGGACAGATATTCAAATAGAATCCATTTCCTCTACTCTAGCCAGTAAGTACTACCCTACAAGTCCTCAGAACCCCAAAGGCCACCTTTCATCTGACACCCAGACCCTGGGGAAAGGACTTCTTTTTCCCATGGCAAATGGCCTCCCTTGGCAGCCACTCACCCTGGCAGAAAGTGGGAGCCTAGCTAGAATGATGCAATCGTTGCTGGATTTTTCCAAAAGAAAAGCTGCCAGCAACTAGGGCCCTGGAAGTACTTAGAGCCTCAAACGCCACCTTGAACATATTCCTGAGACCCTGGGGAAAGGACTTCTTTTTCCCATGGAAAATGGCCTTCATTTGTGGCCACTTGGCCTGGCAGGCAGGGCAGTGCCAAGCCAGGAATCTACAAACTCTGCTGGATCCTTCCAGAATGAAAGCTGCCAGCAACTAGGACCCTGCAAGTCCTTAGAGCCCCAGATGCCACCAGTCATCTGACACCCAGAGCCTGGGCCAATGACTTTGTTTTCCCCATGGAAAATTGCCTCCATTTCTGGCCACTCGCCCTGACCAAGAGGGTGGTGCCCAGCAAGAAATTTGCAAGCTTTGCTGGATTGCTCCAAATCGAAAGCTGCCACTTGTTGTTGTTCTATTTCTCTAGAGTCCCATCATGCTGTTCTCAGATTGCTAAAGTCCATACCTCCTCGGTGTGTTCTTATGGCTGCAGATCTTCACAGCACAGACGCTTTCTTCTGCATGCTGTTCTTTCCCAGTTCAGGGCTCCTTCAAGGCTCTCCCTGAATGGCTACGCCGCCCCCTTTTATCCCAGTTCTCTTCAATGCTCACAGCTGCAGCCCATCAAGGACAACCAGGACCTGTGGGACAGATATTCAAATAGAATCCATTTCCTCTACTCTAGCCAGTAAGTACTACCCTACAAGTCCTCAGAACCCCAAAGGCCACCTTTCATCTGACACCCAGACCCTGGGGAAAGGACTTCTTTTTCCCATGGCAAATGGCCTCCCTTGGCAGCCACTCACCCTGGCAGAAAGTGGGAGCCTAGCTAGAATGATGCAATCGTTGCTGGATTTTTCCAAAAGAAAAGCTGGCAGCAACTAGGGCCCTGGAAGTACTTAGAGCCTCAAACGCCACCTTGAACATATTCCTGAGACCCTGGGGAAAGGACTTCGTTTTTCCCATGGAAAATGGCCTTCATTTCTGGCCACTTGGCCTGGCAGGCAGGGCAGTGCCAAGCCAGGAATCTACAAACTGTGCTGGATCCTTCCAGAACGAAAGCTGCCAGCAACTAGGACCCTGCAAGTCCTTACAGCCCCAGATGCCACCAGTCATCTGACACCCAGAGCCTGGGCCAATGACTTTGTTTTCCCCATGGAAAATTGCCTCCATTTCTGGCCACTCGCCCTGACCAAGAGGGTGGTGCCCAGCAAGAAATTTGCAAGCTTTGCTGGATTGCTCCAAATCGAAAGCTGCCACTTCTTGTTGTTTTATTTCTCTAGAGTCCCATCATGCTGTTCTCAGATTGCTAAAGTCCATACCTCCTCGGTGTGTTCTTATGGCTGCAGATCTTCACAGCACAGACGCTTTCTTCTGCATGCTGTTCTTTCCCAGTTCAGGGCTCCTTCAAGGCTCTCCCTGAATGGCTACGCCGCCCCCTTTTATCCCAGTTCTCTTCAATGCTCACAGCTGCAGCCCATCAAGGACAACCAGGACCTGTGGGGCAAAGCCTCTAGACAGATATTCAAATAGAATCCATTTCCTCTACTCTAGCCAGTAAGTACTACCCTACAAGTCCTCAGAACCCCAAAGGCCACCTTTCATCTGACACCCAGACCCTGGGGAAAGGACTTCTTTTTCCCATGGCAAATGGCCTCCCTTGGCAGCCACTCACCCTGGCAGAAAGTGGGAGCCTAGCTAGAATGATGCAATCGTTGCTGGATTTTTCCAAAAGAAAAGCTGCCAGCAACTAGGGCCCTGGAAGTACTTAGAGCCTCAAACGCCACCTTGAACATATTCCTGAGACCCTGGGGAAAGGACTTCGTTTTTCCCATGGAAAATGGCCTTCATTTGTGGCCACTTGGCCTGGCAGGCAGGGCAGTGCCAAGCCAGGAATCTACAAACTCTGCTGGATCCTTCCAGAACGAAAGCTGCCAGCAACTAGGACCCTGCAAGTCCTTAGAGCCCCAGATGCCACCAGTCATCTGACACCCAGAGCCTGGGCCAATGACTTTGTTTTCCCCATGGAAAATGGCCTCCATTTCTGGCCACTCGCCCTGACCAAGAGGGTGGTGCCCAGCAAGAAATTTGCAAGCTTTGCTGGATTGCTCCAAATCGAAAGCTGCCACTTGTTGTTGTTCTATTTCTCTAGAGTCCCATCATGCTGTTCTCAGATTGCTAAAGTCCATACCTCCTCGGTGTGTTCTTATGGCTGCAGATCTTCACAGCACAGACGCTTTCTTCTGCATGCTGTTCTTTCCCAGTTCAGGGCTCCTTCAAGGCTCTCCCTGAATGGCTACGCCGCCCCCTTTTATCCCAGTTCTCTTCAATGCTCACAGCTGCAGCCCATCAAGGACAACCAGGACCTGTGGGACAGATATTCAAATAGAATCCATTTCCTCTACTCTAGCCAGTAAGTACTACCCTACAAGTCCTCAGAACCCCAAAGGCCACCTTTCATCTGACACCCAGACCCTGGGGAAAGGACTTCTTTTTCCCATGGCAAATGGCCTCCCTTGGCAGCCACTCACCCTGGCAGAAAGTGGGAGCCTAGCTAGAATGATGCAATCGTTGCTGGATTTTTCCAAAAGAAAAGCTGGCAGCAACTAGGGCCCTGGAAGTACTTAGAGCCTCAAACGCCACCTTGAACATATTCCTGAGACCCTGGGGAAAGGACTTCGTTTTTCCCATGGAAAATGGCCTTCATTTGTGGCCACTTGGCCTGGCAGGCAGGGCAGTGCCAAGCCAGGAATCTACAAACTCTGCTGGATCCTTCCAGAACGAAAGCTGCCAGCAACTAGGACCCTGCAAGTCCTTACAGCCCCAGATGCCACCAGTCATCTGACACCCAGAGCCTGGGCCAATGACTTCGTTTTCCCCATGGAAAATGGCCTCCATTTCTGGCCACTCGCCCTGACCAAGAGGGTGGTGCCCAGCAAGAAATTTGCAAGCTTTGCTGGATTGCTCCAAATCTAAAGCTGCCACTTGTTGTTGTTCTATTTCTCTAGAGTCCCATCATGCTGTTCTCAGATTGCTAAAGTCCATACCTCCTCGGTGTGTTCTTATGGCTGCAGATCTTCACAGCACAGACGCTTTCTTCTGCATGCTGTTCTTTCCCAGTTCAGGGCTCCTTCAAGGCTCTCCCTGAATGGCTACGCCGCCCCCTTTTATCCCAGTTCTCTTCAATGCTCACAGCTGCAGCCCATCAAGGACAACCAGGACCTGTGGGACAGATATTCAAATAGAATCCATTTCCTCTACTCTAGCCAGTAAGTACTACCCTACAAGTCCTCAGAACCCCAAAGGCCACCTTTCATCTGACACCCAGACCCTGGGGAAAGGACTTCTTTTTCCCATGGCAAATGGCCTCCCTTGGCAGCCACTCACCCTGGCAGAAAGTGGGAGCCTAGCTAGAATGATGCAATCGTTGCTGGATTTTTCCAAAAGAAAAGCTGGCAGCAACTAGGGCCCTGGAAGTACTTAGAGCCTCAAACGCCACCTTGAACATATTACTGAGACCCTGGGGAAAGGACTTCATTTTTCCCATGGAAAATGGCCTTCATTTGTGGCCACTTGGCCTGGCAGGCAGGGCAGTGCCAAGCCAGGAATCTACAAACTGTGCTGGATCCTTCCAGAACGAAAGCTGCCAGCAACTAGGACCCTGCAAGTCCTTAGAGCCCCAGATGCCACCAGTCATCTGACACCCAGAGCCTGGGCCAATGACTTCGTTTTCCCCATGGAAAATGGCCTCCATTTCTGGCCACTCGCCCTGACCAAGAGGGTGGTGCCCAGCAAGAAATTTGCAAGCTTTGCTGGATTGCTCCAAATCGAAAGCTACCACTTGTTGTTGTTCTATTTCTCTAGAGTCCCATCATGCTGTTCTCAGATTGCTAAAGTCCATACCTCCTCGGTGTGTTCTTATGGCTGCAGATCTTCACAGCACAGACGCTTTCTTCTGCATGCTGTTCTTTCCCAGTTCAGGGCTCCTTCAAGGCTCTCCCTGAATGGCTACGCCGCCCCCTTTTATCCCAGTTCTCTTCAATGCTCACAGCTGCAGCCCATCAAGGACAACCAGGACCTGTGGGACAGATATTCAAATAGAATCCATTTCCTCTACTCTAGCCAGTAAGTACTACCCTACAAGTCCTCAGAACCCCAAAGGCCACCTTTCATCTGACACCCAGACCCTGGGGAAAGGACTTCTTTTTCCCATGGCAAATGGCCTCCCTTGGCAGCCACTCACCCTGGCAGAAAGTGGGAGCCTAGCTAGAATGATGCAATCGTTGCTGGATTTTTCCAAAAGAAAAGCTGCCAGCAACTAGGGCCCTGGAAGTACTTAGAGCCTCAAACGCCACCTTGAACATATTCCTGAGACCCTGGGGAAAGGACTTCGTTTTTCCCATGGAAAATGGCCTTCATTTGTGGCCACTTGGCCTGGCAGGCAGGGCAGTGCCAAGCCAGGAATCTACAAACTGTGCTGGATCCTTCCAGAACGAAAGCTGCCAGCAACTAGGACCCTGCAAGTCCTTACAGCCCCAGATGCCACCAGTCATCTGACACCCAGAGCCTGGGCCAATGACTTCGTTTTCCCCATGGAAAATGGCCTCCATTTCTGGCCACTCGCCCTGACCAAGAGGGTGGTGCCCAGCAAGAAATTTGCAAGCTTTGCTGGATTGCTCCAAATCTAAAGCTACCACTTGTTGTTCTTCTATTTCTCTAGAGTCCCATCATGCTGTTCTCAGATTGCTAAAGTCCATACCTCCTCGGTGTGTTCTTATGGCTGCAGATCTTCACAGCACAGACGCTTTCTTCTGCATGCTGTTCTTTCCCAGTTCAGGGCTCCTTCAAGGCTCTCCCTGAATGGCTACGCCGCCCCCTTTTATCCCAGTTCTCTTCAATGCTCACAGCTGCAGCCCATCAAGGACAACCAGGACCTGTGGGACAGATATTCAAATAGAATCCATTTCCTCTACTCTAGCCAGTAAGTACTACCCTACAAGTCCTCAGAACCCCAAAGGCCACCTTTCATCTGACACCCAGACCCTGGGGAAAGGACTTCTTTTTCCCATGGCAAATGGCCTCCCTTGGCAGCCACTCACCCTGGCAGAAAGTGGGAGCCTAGCTAGAATGATGCAATCGTTGCTGGATTTTTCCAAAAGAAAAGCTGCCAGCAACTAGGGCCCTGGAAGTACTTAGAGCCTCAAACGCCACCTTGAACATATTCCTGAGACCCTGGGGAAAGGACTTCGTTTTTCCCATGGGAAATGGCCTTCATTTGTGGCCACTTGGCCTGGCAGGCAGGGCAGTGCCAAGCCAGGAATCTACAAACTCTGCTGGATCCTTCCAGAACGAAAGCTGCCAGCAACTAGGACCCTGCAAGTCCTTAGAGCCCCAGATGCCACCTGTCATCTGACACCCAGAGCCTGGGCCAATGACTTCGTTTTCCCCATGGAAAATGGCCTCCATTTCTGGCCACTCGCCCTGACCAAGAGGGTGGTGCCCAGCAAGAAATTTGCAAGCTTTGCTGGATTGCTCCAAATCGAAAGCTGCCACTTGTTGTTGTTTTATTTCTCTAGAGTCCCATAATGCTGTTCTCAGATTGCTAAAGTCCATACCTCCTCGGTGTGTTCTTATGGCTGCAGATCTTCACAGCACAGACGCT
Source organism: Agelaius phoeniceus (assembly GCF_051311805.1). Taxonomy (NCBI): domain Eukaryota; kingdom Metazoa; phylum Chordata; class Aves; order Passeriformes; family Icteridae; genus Agelaius; species Agelaius phoeniceus. The sequence goes on along the minus strand of NC_135289.1, from coordinate 7,887,497 downwards.
TTCTTCTGCATGCTGTTCTTTCCCAGTTCAGGGCTCCTTCAAGGCTCTCCCTGAATGGCTAAGCCGCCCCCTTTTATCCCAGTTCTCTTCAATGCTCACAGCTGCAGCCCATCAAGGACAACCAGGACCTGTGGGGCAAAGCCTCTAGACAGATATTCAAATAGAATCCATTTCCTCTACTCTAGCCAGTAAGTACTACCCTACAAGTCCTCAGAACCCCAAAGGCCACCTTTCATCTGACACCCAGACCCTGGGGAAAGGACTTCTTTTTCCCATGGCAAATGGCCTCCCTTGGCAGCCACTCACCCTGGCAGAAAGTGGGAGCCTAGCTAGAATGATGCAATCGTTGCTGGATTTTTCCAAAAGAAAAGCTGGCAGCAACTAGGGCCCTGGAAGTACTTAGAGCCTCAAACGCCACCTTGAACATATTACTGAGACCCTGGGGAAAGGACTTCATTTTTCCCATGGAAAATGGCCTTCATTTGTGGCCACTTGGCCTGGCAGGCAGGGCAGTGCCAAGCCAGGAATCTACAAACTCTGCTGGATCCTTCCAGAACGAAAGCTGCCAGCAACTAGGACCCTGCAAGTCCTTAGAGCCCCAGATGCCACCAGTCATCTGACACCCAGAGCCTGGGCCAATGACTTCGTTTTCCCCATGGAAAATGGCCTCCATTTCTGGCCACTCGCCCTGACCAAGAGGGTGGTGCCCAGCAAGAAATTTGCAAGCTTTGCTGGATTGCTCCAAATCGAAAGCTACCACTTGTTGTTGTTCTATTTCTCTAGAGTCCCATCATGCTGTTCTCAGATTGCTAAAGTCCATACCTCCTCGGTGTGTTCTTATGGCTGCAGATCTTCACAGCACAGACGCTTTCTTCTGCATGCTGTTCTTTCCCAGTTCAGGGCTCCTTCAAGGCTCTCCCTGAATGGCTACGCCGCCCCCTTTTATCCCAGTTCTCTTCAATGCTCACAGCTGCAGCCCATCAAGGACAACCAGGACCTGTGGGACAGATATTCAAATAGAATCCATTTCCTCTACTCTAGCCAGTAAGTACTACCCTACAAGTCCTCAGAACCCCAAAGGCCACCTTTCATCTGACACCCAGACCCTGGGGAAAGGACTTCTTTTTCCCATGGCAAATGGCCTCCCTTGGCAGCCACTCACCCTGGCAGAAAGTGGGAGCCTAGCTAGAATGATGCAATCGTTGCTGGATTTTTCCAAAAGAAAAGCTGCCAGCAACTAGGGCCCTGGAAGTACTTAGAGCCTCAAACGCCACCTTGAACATATTCCTGAGACCCTGGGGAAAGGACTTCGTTTTTCCCATGGAAAATGGCCTTCATTTGTGGCCACTTGGCCTGGCAGGCAGGGCAGTGCCAAGCCAGGAATCTACAAACTCTGCTGGATCCTTCCAGAACGAAAGCTGCCAGCAACTAGGACCCTGCAAGTCCTTAGAGCCCCAGATGCCACCAGTCATCTGACACCCAGAGCCTGGGCCAATGACTTCGTTTTCCCCATGGAAAATGGCCTCCATTTCTGGCCACTCGCCCTGACCAAGAGGGTGGTGCCCAGCAAGAAATTTGCAAGCTTTGCTGGATTGCTCCAAATCTAAAGCTGCCACTTGTTGTTGTTCTATTTCTCTAGAGTCCCATCATGCTGTTCTCAGATTGCTAAAGTCCATACCTCCTCGGTGTGTTCTTATGGCTGCAGATCTTCACAGCACAGACGCTTTCTTCTGCATGCTGTTCTTTCCCAGTTCAGGGCTCCTTCAAGGCTCTCCCTGAATGGCTACGCCGCCCCCTTTTATCCCAGTTCTCTTCAATGCTCACAGCTGCAGCCCATCAAGGACAACCAGGGCCTGTGGGGCAAAGCCTCTAGACAGATATTCAAATAGAATCCATTTCCTCTACTCTAGCCAGTAAGTACTACCCTACAAGTCCTCAGAACCCCAAAGGCCACCTTTCATCTGACACCCAGACCCTGGGGAAAGGACTTCTTTTTCCCATGGCAAATGGCCTCCCTTGGCAGCCACTCACCCTGGCAGAAAGTGGGAGCCTAGCTAGAATGATGCAATCGTTGCTGGATTTTTCCAAAAGAAAAGCTGCCAGCAACTAGGGCCCTGGAAGTACTTAGAGCCTCAAACGCCACCTTGAACATATTCCTGAGACCCTGGGGAAAGGACTTCGTTTTTCCCATGGGAAATGGCCTTCATTTGTGGCCACTTGGCCTGGCAGGCAGGGCAGTGCCAAGCCAGGAATCTACAAACTCTGCTGGATCCTTCCAGAACGAAAGCTGCCAGCAACTAGGACCCTGCAAGTCCTTAGAGCCCCAGATGCCACCTGTCATCTGACACCCAGAGCCTGGGCCAATGACTTCGTTTTCCCCATGGAAAATGGCCTCCATTTCTGGCCACTCGCCCTGACCAAGAGGGTGGTGCCCAGCAAGAAATTTGCAAGCTTTGCTGGATTGCTCCAAATCGAAAGCTGCCACTTGTTGTTGTTTTATTTCTCTAGAGTCCCATAATGCTGTTCTCAGATTGCTAAAGTCCATACCTCCTCGGTGTGTTCTTATGGCTGCAGATCTTCACAGCACAGACGCTTTCTTCTGCATGCTGTTCTTTCCCAGTTCAGGGCTCCTTCAAGGCTCTCCCTGAATGGCTAAGCCGCCCCCTTTTATCCCAGTTCTCTTCAATGCTCACAGCTGCAGCCCATCAAGGACAACCAGGACCTGTGGGGCAAAGCCTCTAGACAGATATTCAAATAGAATCCATTTCCTCTACTCTAGCCAGTAAGTACTACCCTACAAGTCCTCAGAACCCCAAAGGCCACCTTTCATCTGACACCCAGACCCTGGGGAAAGGACTTCTTTTTCCCATGGCAAATGGCCTCCCTTGGCAGCCACTCACCCTGGCAGAAAGTGGGAGCCTAGCTAGAATGATGCAATCGTTGCTGGATTTTTCCAAAAGAAAAGCTGGCAGCAACTAGGGCCCTGGAAGTACTTAGAGCCTCAAACGCCACCTTGAACATATTACTGAGACCCTGGGGAAAGGACTTCGTTTTTCCCATGGAAAATGGCCTTCATTTCTGGCCACTCTGCCTGGCAGGCAGGGCAGTGCCAAGCCAGGAATCTACAAACTGTGCTGGATCCTTCCAGAACGAAAGCTGCCAGCAACTAGGACCCTGCAAGTCCTTACAGCCCCAGATGCCACCAGTCATCTGACACCCAGAGCCTGGGCCAATGACTTCGTTTTCCCCATGGAAAATGGCCTCCATTTCTGGCCACTCGCCCTGACCAAGAGGGTGGTGCCCAGCAAGAAATTTGCAAGCTTTGCTGGATTGCTCCAAATCGAAAGCTACCACTTGTTGTTGTTCTATTTCTCTAGAGTCCCATCATGCTGTTCTCAGATTGCTAAAGTCCATACCTCCTCGGTGTGTTCTTATGGCTGCAGATCTTCACAGCACAGACGCTTTCTTCTGCATGCTGTTCTTTCCCAGTTCAGGGCTCCTTCAAGGCTCTCCCTGAATGGCTAAGCCGCCCCCTTTTATCCCAGTTCTCTTCAATGCTCACAGCTGCAGCCCATCAAGGACAACCAGGACCTGTGGGGCAAAGCCTCTAGACAGATATTCAAATAGAATCCATTTCCTCTACTCTAGCCAGTAAGTACTACCCTACAAGTCCTCAGAACCCCAAAGGCCACCTTTCATCTGACACCCAGACCCTGGGGAAAGGACTTCTTTTTCCCATGGCAAATGGCCTCCCTTGGCAGCCACTCACCCTGGCAGAAAGTGGGAGCCTAGCTAGAATGATGCAATCGTTGCTGGATTTTTCCAAAAGAAAAGCTGGCAGCAACTAGGGCCCTGGAAGTACTTAGAGCCTCAAACGCCACCTTGAACATATTCCTGAGACCCTGGGGAAAGGACTTCGTTTTTCCCATGGGAAATGGCCTTCATTTGTGGCCACTTGGCCTGGCAGGCAGGGCAGTGCCAAGCCAGGAATCTACAAACTCTGCTGGATCCTTCCAGAACGAAAGCTGCCAGCAACTAGGACCCTGCAAGTCCTTACAGCCCCAGATGCCACCAGTCATCTGACACCCAGAGCCTGGGCCAATGACTTCGTTTTCCCCATGGAAAATGGCCTCCATTTCTGGCCACTCGCCCTGACCAAGAGGGTGGTGCCCAGCAAGAAATTTGCAAGCTTTGCTGGATTGCTCCAAATCTAAAGCTACCACTTGTTGTTGTTCTATTTCTCTAGAGTCCCATCATGCTGTTCTCAGATTGCTAAAGTCCATACCTCCTCGGTGTGTTCTTATGGCTGCAGATCTTCACAGCACAGACGCTTTCTTCTGCATGCTGTTCTTTCCCAGTTCAGGGCTCCTTCAAGGCTCTCCCTGAATGGCTAAGCCGCCCCCTTTTATCCCAGTTCTCTTCAATGCTCACAGCTGCAGCCCATCAAGGACAACCAGGACCTGTGGGACAGATATTCAAATAGAATCCATTTCCTCTACTCTAGCCAGTAAGTACTACCCTACAAGTCCTCAGAACCCCAAAGGCCACCTTTCATCTGACACCCAGACCCTGGGGAAAGGACTTCTTTTTCCCATGGCAAATGGCCTCCCTTGGCAGCCACTCACCCTGGCAGAAAGTGGGAGCCTAGCTAGAATGATGCAATCGTTGCTGGATTTTTCCAAAAGAAAAGCTGGCAGCAACTAGGGCCCTGGAAGTACTTAGAGCCTCAAACGCCACCTTGAACATATTCCTGAGACCCTGGGGAAAGGACTTCGTTTTTCCCATGGAAAATGGCCTTCATTTGTGGCCACTTGGCCTGGCAGGCAGGGCAGTGCCAAGCCAGGAATCTACAAACTCTGCTGGATCCTTCCAGAACGAAAGCTGCCAGCAACTAGGACCCTGCAAGTCCTTAGAGCCCCAGATGCCACCTGTCATCTGACACCCAGAGCCTGGGCCAATGACTTCGTTTTCCCCATGGAAAATGGCCTCCATTTCTGGCCACTCGCCCTGACCAAGAGGGTGGTGCCCAGCAAGAAATTTGCAAGCTTTGCTGGATTGCTCCAAATCGAAAGCTGCCACTTGTTGTTGTTTTATTTCTCTAGAGTCCCATAATGCTGTTCTCAGATTGCTAAAGTCCATACCTCCTCGGTGTGTTCTTATGGCTGCAGATCTTCACAGCACAGACGCTTTCTTCTGCATGCTGTTCTTTCCCAGTTCAGGGCTCCTTCAAGGCTCTCCCTGAATGGCTACGCCGCCCCCTTTTATCCCAGTTCTCTTCAATGCTCACAGCTGCAGCCCATCAAGGACAACCAGGACCTGTGGGACAGATATTCAAATAGAATCCATTTCCTCTACTCTAGCCAGTAAGTACTACCCTACAAGTCCTCAGAACCCCAAAGGCCACCTTTCATCTGACACCCAGACCCTGGGGAAAGGACTTCTTTTTCCCATGGCAAATGGCCTCCCTTGGCAGCCACTCACCCTGGCAGAAAGTGGGAGCCTAGCTAGAATGATGCAATCGTTGCTGGATTTTTCCAAAAGAAAAGCTGCCAGCAACTAGGGCCCTGGAAGTACTTAGAGCCTCAAACGCCACCTTGAACATATTCCTGAGACCCTGGGGAAAGGACTTCGTTTTTCCCATGGAAAATGGCCTTCATTTCTGGCCACTCTGCCTGGCAGGCAGGGCAGTGCCAAGCCAGGAATCTACAAACTGTGCTGGATCCTTCCAGAACGAAAGCTGCCAGCAACTAGGACCCTGCAAGTCCTTAGAGCCCCAGATGCCACCAGTCATCTGACACCCAGAGCCTGGGCCAATGACTTTGTTTTCCCCATGGAAAATTGCCTCCATTTCTGGCCACTCGCCCTGACCAAGAGGGTGGTGCCCAGCAAGAAATTTGCAAGCTTTGCTGGATTGCTCCAAATCTAAAGCTGCCACTTGTTGTTGTTCTATTTCTCTAGAGTCCCATCATGCTGTTCTCAGATTGCTAAAGTCCATACCTCCTCGGTGTGTTCTTATGGCTGCAGATCTTCACAGCACAGACGCTTTCTTCTGCATGCTGTTCTTTCCCAGTTCAGGGCTCCTTCAAGGCTCTCCCTGAATGGCTAAGCCGCCCCCTTTTATCCCAGTTCTCTTCAATGCTCACAGCTGCAGCCCATCAAGGACAACCAGGACCTGTGGGACAGATATTCAAATAGAATCCATTTCCTCTACTCTAGCCAGTAAGTACTACCCTACAAGTCCTCAGAACCCCAAAGGCCACCTTTCATCTGACACCCAGACCCTGGGGAAAGGACTTCTTTTTCCCATGGCAAATGGCCTCCCTTGGCAGCCACTCACCCTGGCAGAAAGTGGGAGCCTAGCTAGAATGATGCAATCGTTGCTGGATTTTTCCAAAAGAAAAGCTGGCAGCAACTAGGGCCCTGGAAGTACTTAGAGCCTCAAACGCCACCTTGAACATATTACTGAGACCCTGGGGAAAGGACTTCGTTTTTCCCATGGAAAATGGCCTTCATTTGTGGCCACTTGGCCTGGCAGGCAGGGCAGTGCCAAGCCAGGAATCTACAAACTGTGCTGGATCCTTCCAGAACGAAAGCTGCCAGCAACTAGGACCCTGCAAGTCCTTACAGCCCCAGATGCCACCAGTCATCTGACACCCAGAGCCTGGGCCAATGACTTTGTTTTCCCCATGGAAAATTGCCTCCATTTCTGGCCACTCGCCCTGACCAAGAGGGTGGTGCCCAGCAAGAAATTTGCAAGCTTTGCTGGATTGCTCCAAATCTAAAGCTGCCACTTGTTGTTGTTCTATTTCTCTAGAGTCCCATCATGCTGTTCTCAGATTGCTAAAGTCCATACCTCCTCGGTGTGTTCTTATGGCTGCAGATCTTCACAGCACAGACGCTTTCTTCTGCATGCTGTTCTTTCCCAGTTCAGGGCTCCTTCAATGCTCTCCCTGAATGGCTACGCCGCCCCCTTTTATCCCAGTTCTCTTCAATGCTCACAGCTGCAGCCCATCAAGGACAACCAGGACCTGTGGGACAGATATTCAAATAGAATCCATTTCCTCTACTCTAGCCAGTAAGTACTACCCTACAAGTCCTCAGAACCCCAAAGGCCACCTTTCATCTGACACCCAGACCCTGGGGAAAGGACTTCTTTTTCCCATGGCAAATGGCCTCCCTTGGCAGCCACTCACCCTGGCAGAAAGTGGGAGCCTAGCTAGAATGATGCAATCGTTGCTGGATTTTTCCAAAAGAAAAGCTGCCAGCAACTAGGGCCCTGGAAGTACTTAGAGCCTCAAACGCCACCTTGAACATATTCCTGAGACCCTGGGGAAAGGACTTCTTTTTCCCATGGAAAATGGCCTTCATTTGTGGCCACTTGGCCTGGCAGGCAGGGCGGTGCCAAGCCAGGAATCTACAAACTCTGCTGGATCCTTCCAGAACGAAAGCTGCCAGCAACTAGGACCCTGCAAGTCCTTAGAGCCCCAGATGCCACCAGTCATCTGACACCCAGAGCCTGGGCCAATGACTTTGTTTTCCCCATGGAAAATTGCCTCCATTTCTGGCCACTCGCCCTGACCAAGAGGGTGGTGCCCAGCAAGAAATTTGCAAGCTTTGCTGGATTGCTCCAAATCTAAAGCTGCCACTTGTTGTTGTTCTATTTCTCTAGAGTCCCATCATGCTGTTCTCAGATTGCTAAAGTCCATACCTCCTCGGTGTGTTCTTATGGCTGCAGATCTTCACAGCACAGACGCTTTCTTCTGCATGCTGTTCTTTCCCAGTTCAGGGCTCCTTCAAGGCTCTCCCTGAATGGCTAAGCCGCCCCCTTTTATCCCAGTTCTCTTCAATGCTCACAGCTGCAGCCCATCAAGGACAACCAGGACCTGTGGGACAGATATTCAAATAGAATCCATTTCCTCTACTCTAGCCAGTAAGTACTACCCTACAAGTCCTCAGAACCCCAAAGGCCACCTTTCATCTGACACCCAGACCCTGGGGAAAGGACTTCTTTTTCCCATGGCAAATGGCCTCCCTTGGCAGCCACTCACCCTGGCAGAAAGTGGGAGCCTAGCTAGAATGATGCAATCGTTGCTGGATTTTTCCAAAAGAAAAGCTGGCAGCAACTAGGGCCCTGGAAGTACTTAGAGCCTCAAACGCCACCTTGAACATATTACTGAGACCCTGGGGAAAGGACTTCGTTTTTCCCATGGAAAATGGCCTTCATTTGTGGCCACTTGGCCTGGCAGGCAGGGCAGTGCCAAGCCAGGAATCTACAAACTGTGCTGGATCCTTCCAGAACGAAAGCTGCCAGCAACTAGGACCCTGCAAGTCCTTAGAGCCCCAGATGCCACCAGTCATCTGACACCCAGAGCCTGGGCCAATGACTTCGTTTTCCCCATGGAAAATGGCCTCCATTTCTGGCCACTCGCCCTGACCAAGAGGGTGGTGCCCAGCAAGAAATTTGCAAGCTTTGCTGGATTGCTCCAAATCGAAAGCTACCACTTGTTGTTGTTCTATTTCTCTAGAGTCCCATCATGCTGTTCTCAGATTGCTAAAGTCCATACCTCCTCGGTGTGTTCTTATGGCTGCAGATCTTCACAGCACAGACGCTTTCTTCTGCATGCTGTTCTTTCCCAGTTCAGGGCTCCTTCAAGGCTCTCCCTGAATGGCTACGCCGCCCCCTTTTATCCCAGTTCTCTTCAATGCTCACAGCTGCAGCCCATCAAGGACAACCAGGACCTGTGGGACAGATATTCAAATAGAATCCATTTCCTCTACTCTAGCCAGTAAGTACTACCCTACAAGTCCTCAGAACCCCAAAGGCCACCTTTCATCTGACACCCAGACCCTGGGGAAAGGACTTCTTTTTCCCATGGCAAATGGCCTCCCTTGGCAGCCACTCACCCTGGCAGAAAGTGGGAGCCTAGCTAGAATGATGCAATCGTTGCTGGATTTTTCCAAAAGAAAAGCTGGCAGCAACTAGGGCCCTGGAAGTACTTAGAGCCTCAAACGCCACCTTGAACATATTCCTGAGACCCTGGGGAAAGGACTTCGTTTTTCCCATGGAAAATGGCCTTCATTTGTGGCCACTTGGCCTGGCAGGCAGGGCAGTGCCAAGCCAGGAATCTACAAACTCTGCTGGATCCTTCCAGAACGAAAGCTGCCAGCAACTAGGACCCTGCAAGTCCTTACAGCCCCAGATGCCACCAGTCATCTGACACCCAGAGCCTGGGCCAATGACTTCGTTTTCCCCATGGAAAATGGCCTCCATTTCTGGCCACTCGCCCTGACCAAGAGGGTGGTGCCCAGCAAGAAATTTGCAAGCTTTGCTGGATTGCTCCAAATCGAAAGCTGCCACTTGTTGTTGTTCTATTTCTCTAGAGTCCCATCATGCTGTTCTCAGATTGCTAAAGTCCATACCTCCTCGGTGTGTTCTTATGGCTGCAGATCTTCACAGCACAGACGCTTTCTTCTGCATGCTGTTCTTTCCCAGTTCAGGGCTCCTTCAAGGCTCTCCCTGAATGGCTACGCCGCCCCCTTTTATCCCAGTTCTCTTCAATGCTCACAGCTGCAGCCCATCAAGGACAACCAGGGCCTGTGGGGCAAAGCCTCTAGACAGATATTCAAATAGAATCCATTTCCTCTACTCTAGCCAGTAAGTACTACCCTACAAGTCCTCAGAACCCCAAAGGCCACCTTTCATCTGACACCCAGACCCTGGGGAAAGGACTTCTTTTTCCCATGGCAAATGGCCTCCCTTGGCAGCCACTCACCCTGGCAGAAAGTGGGAGCCTAGCTAGAATGATGCAATCGTTGCTGGATTTTTCCAAAAGAAAAGCTGCCAGCAACTAGGGCCCTGGAAGTACTTAGAGCCTCAAACGCCACCTTGAACATATTCCTGAGACCCTGGGGAAAGGACTTCATTTTTCCCATGCGAAATGGCCTTCATTTGTGGCCACTTGGCCTGGCAGGCAGGGCAGTGCCAAGCCAGGAATCTACAAACTGTGCTGGATCCTTCCAGAACGAAAGCTGCCAGCAACTAGGACCCTGCAAGTCCTTACAGCCCCAGATGCCACCAGTCATCTGACACCCAGAGCCTGGGCCAATGACTTCGTTTTCCCCATGGAAAATGGCCTCCATTTCTGGCCACTCGCCCTGACCAAGAGGGTGGTGCCCAGCAAGAAATTTGCAAGCTTTGCTGGATTGCTCCAAATCGAAAGCTACCACTTGTTGTTCTTCTATTTCTCTAGAGTCCCATCATGCTGTTCTCAGATTGCTAAAGTCCATACCTCCTCGGTGTGTTCTTATGGCTGCAGATCTTCACAGCACAGACGCTTTCTTCTGCATGCTGTTCTTTCCCAGTTCAGGGCTCCTTCAAGGCTCTCCCTGAATGGCTACGCCGCCCCCTTTTATCCCAGTTCTCTTCAATGCTCACAGCTGCAGCCCATCAAGGACAACCAGGACCTGTGGGACAGATATTCAAATAGAATCCATTTCCTCTACTCTAGCCAGTAAGTACTACCCTACAAGTCCTCAGAACCCCAAAGGCCACCTTTCATCTGACACCCAGACCCTGGGGAAAGGACTTCTTTTTCCCATGGCAAATGGCCTCCCTTGGCAGCCACTCACCCTGGCAGAAAGTGGGAGCCTAGCTAGAATGATGCAATCGTTGCTGGATTTTTCCAAAAGAAAAGCTGCCAGCAACTAGGGCCCTGGAAGTACTTAGAGCCTCAAACGCCACCTTGAACATATTCCTGAGACCCTGGGGAAAGGACTTCGTTTTTCCCATGGAAAATGGCCTTCATTTCTGGCCACTTGGCCTGGCAGGCAGGGCAGTGCCAAGCCAGGAATCTACAAACTCTGCTGGATCCTTCCAGAACGAAAGCTGCCAGCAACTAGGACCCTGCAAGTCCTTAGAGCCCCAGATGCCACCTGTCATCTGACACCCAGAGCCTGGGCCAATGACTTCGTTTTCCCCATGGAAAATGGCCTCCATTTCTGGCCACTCGCCCTGACCAAGAGGGTGGTGCCCAGCAAGAAATTTGCAAGCTTTGCTGGATTGCTCCAAATCGAAAGCTGCCACTTGTTGTTGTTTTATTTCTCTAGAGTCCCATAATGCTGTTCTCAGATTGCTAAAGTCCATACCTCCTCGGTGTGTTCTTATGGCTGCAGATCTTCACAGCACAGACGCTTTCTTCTGCATGCTGTTCTTTCCCAGTTCAGGGCTCCTTCAAGGCTCTCCCTGAATGGCTACGCCGCCCCCTTTTATCCCAGTTCTCTTCAATGCTCACAGCTGCAGCCCATCAAGGACAACCAGGACCTGTGGGGCAAAGCCTCTAGACAGATATTCAAATAGAATCCATTTCCTCTACTCTAGCCAGTAAGTACTACCCTACAAGTCCTCAGAACCCCAAAGGCCACCTTTCATCTGACACCCAGACCCTGGGGAAAGGACTTCTTTTTCCCATGGCAAATGGCCTCCCTTGGCAGCCACTCACCCTGGCAGAAAGTGGGAGCCTAGCTAGAATGATGCAATCGTTGCTGGATTTTTCCAAAAGAAAAGCTGCCAGCAACTAGGGCCCTGGAAGTACTTAGAGCCTCAAACGCCACCTTGAACATATTACTGAGACCCTGGGGAAAGGACTTCGTTTTTCCCATGGAAAATGGCCTTCATTTCTGGCCACTTGGCCTGGCAGGCAGGGCAGTGCCAAGCCAGGAATCTACAAACTGTGCTGGATCCTTCCAGAACGAAAGCTGCCAGCAACTAGGACCCTGCAAGTCCTTAGAGCCCCAGATGCCACCAGTCATCTGACACCCAGAGCCTGGGCCAATGACTTCGTTTTCCCCATGGAAAATGGCCTCCATTTCTGGCCACTCGCCCTGACCAAGAGGGTGGTGCCCAGCAAGAAATTTGCAAGCTTTGCTGGATTGCTCCAAATCGAAAGCTGCCACTTGTTGTTGTTCTATTTCTCTAGAGTCCCATCATGCTGTTCTCAGATTGCTAAAGTCCATACCTCCTCGGTGTGTTCTTATGGCTGCAGATCTTCACAGCACAGACGCTTTCTTCTGCATGCTGTTCTTTCCCAGTTCAGGGCTCCTTCAAGGCTCTCCCTGAATGGCTACGCCGCCCCCTTTTATCCCAGTTCTCTTCAATGCTCACAGCTGCAGCCCATCAAGGACAACCAGGACCTGTGGGACAGATATTCAAATAGAATCCATTTCCTCTACTCTAGCCAGTAAGTACTACCCTACAAGTCCTCAGAACCCCAAAGGCCACCTTTCATCTGACACCCAGACCCTGGGGAAAGGACTTCTTTTTCCCATGGCAAATGGCCTCCCTTGGCAGCCACTCACCCTGGCAGAAAGTGGGAGCCTAGCTAGAATGATGCAATCGTTGCTGGATTTTTCCAAAAGAAAAGCTGGCAGCAACTAGGGCCCTGGAAGTACTTAGAGCCTCAAACGCCACCTTGAACATATTACTGAGACCCTGGGGAAAGGACTTCGTTTTTCCCATGGAAAATGGCCTTCATTTCTGGCCACTCTGCCTGGCAGGCAGGGCAGTGCCAAGCCAGGAATCTACAAACTGTGCTGGATCCTTCCAGAACGAAAGCTGCCAGCAACTAGGACCCTGCAAGTCCTTAGAGCCCCAGATGCCACCAGTCATCTGACACCCAGAGCCTGGGCCAATGACTTCGTTTTCCCCATGGAAAATGGCCTCCATTTCTGGCCACTCGCCCTGACCAAGAGGGTGGTGCCCAGCAAGAAATTTGCAAGCTTTGCTGGATTGCTCCAAATCTAAAGCTACCACTTGTTGTTGTTCTATTTCTCTAGAGTCCCATCATGCTGTTCTCAGATTGCTAAAGTCCATACCTCCTCGGTGTGTTCTTATGGCTGCAGATCTTCACAGCACAGACGCTTTCTTCTGCATGCTGTTCTTTCCCAGTTCAGGGCTCCTTCAAGGCTCTCCCTGAATGGCTACGCCGCCCCCTTTTATCCCAGTTCTCTTCAATGCTCACAGCTGCAGCCCATCAAGGACAACCAGGACCTGTGGGACAGATATTCAAATAGAATCCATTTCCTCTACTCTAGCCAGTAAGTACTACCCTACAAGTCCTCAGAACCCCAAAGGCCACCTTTCATCTGACACCCAGACCCTGGGGAAAGGACTTCTTTTTCCCATGGCAAATGGCCTCCCTTGGCAGCCACTCACCCTGGCAGAAAGTGGGAGCCTAGCTAGAATGATGCAATCGTTGCTGGATTTTTCCAAAAGAAAAGCTGCCAGCAACTAGGGCCCTGGAAGTACTTAGAGCCTCAAACGCCACCTTGAACATATTCCTGAGACCCTGGGGAAAGGACTTCGTTTTTCCCATGGAAAATGGCCTTCATTTGTGGCCACTTGGCCTGGCAGGCAGGGCAGTGCCAAGCCAGGAATCTACAAACTCTGCTGGATCCTTCCAGAACGAAAGCTGCCAGCAACTAGGACCCTGCAAGTCCTTAGAGCCCCAGATGCCACCTGTCATCTGACACCCAGAGCCTGGGCCAATGACTTCGTTTTCCCCATGGAAAATGGCCTCCATTTCTGGCCACTCGCCCTGACCAAGAGGGTGGTGCCCAGCAAGAAATTTGCAAGCTTTGCTGGATTGCTCCAAATCTAAAGCTGCCACTTGTTGTTGTTCTATTTCTCTAGAGTCCCATCATGCTGTTCTCAGATTGCTAAAGTCCATACCTCCTCGGTGTGTTCTTATGGCTGCAGATCTTCACAGCACAGACGCTTTCTTCTGCATGCTGTTCTTTCCCAGTTCAGGGCTCCTTCAAGGCTCTCCCTGAATGGCTACGCCGCCCCCTTTTATCCCAGTTCTCTTCAATGCTCACAGCTGCAGCCCATCAAGGACAACCAGGACCTGTGGGACAGATATTCAAATAGAATCCATTTCCTCTACTCTAGCCAGTAAGTACTACCCTACAAGTCCTCAGAACCCCAAAGGCCACCTTTCATCTGACACCCAGACCCTGGGGAAAGGACTTCTTTTTCCCATGGCAAATGGCCTCCCTTGGCAGCCACTCACCCTGGCAGAAAGTGGGAGCCTAGCTAGAATGATGCAATCGTTGCTGGATTTTTCCAAAAGAAAAGCTGCCAGCAACTAGGGCCCTGGAAGTACTTAGAGCCTCAAACGCCACCTTGAACATATTACTGAGACCCTGGGGAAAGGACTTCTTTTTCCCATGGAAAATGGCCTTCATTTCTGGCCACTTGGCCTGGCAGGCAGGGCAGTGCCAAGCCAGGAATCTACAAACTCTGCTGGATCCTTCCAGAACGAAAGCTGCCAGCAACTAGGACCCTGCAAGTCCTTAGAGCCCCAGATGCCACCAGTCATCTGACACCCAGAGCCTGGGCCAATGACTTTGTTTTCCCCATGGAAAATTGCCTCCATTTCTGGCCACTCGCCCTGACCAAGAGGGTGGTGCCCAGCAAGAAATTTGCAAGCTTTGCTGGATTGCTCCAAATCTAAAGCTGCCACTTGTTGTTGTTCTATTTCTCTAGAGTCCCATCATGCTGTTCTCAGATTGCTAAAGTCCATACCTCCTCGGTGTGTTCTTATGGCTGCAGATCTTCACAGCACAGACGCTTTCTTCTGCATGCTGTTCTTTCCCAGTTCAGGGCTCCTTCAAGGCTCTCCCTGAATGGCTACGCCGCCCCCTTTTATCCCAGTTCTCTTCAATGCTCACAGCTGCAGCCCATCAAGGACAACCAGGACCTGTGGGACAGATATTCAAATAGAATCCATTTCCTCTACTCTAGCCAGTAAGTACTACCCTACAAGTCCTCAGAACCCCAAAGGCCACCTTTCATCTGACACCCAGACCCTGGGGAAAGGACTTCTTTTTCCCATGGCAAATGGCCTCCCTTGGCAGCCACTCACCCTGGCAGAAAGTGGGAGCCTAGCTAGAATGATGCAATCGTTGCTGGATTTTTCCAAAAGAAAAGCTGGCAGCAACTAGGGCCCTGGAAGTACTTAGAGCCTCAAACGCCACCTTGAACATATTCCTGAGACCCTGGGGAAAGGACTTCTTTTTCCCATGGAAAATGGCCTTCATTTGTGGCCACTCTGCCTGGCAGGCAGGGCGGTGCCAAGCCAGGAATCTACAAACTCTGCTGGATCCTTCCAGAACGAAAGCTGCCAGCAACTAGGACCCTGCAAGTCCTTAGAGCCCCAGATGCCACCAGTCATCTGACACCCAGAGCCTGGGCCAATGACTTTGTTTTCCCCATGGAAAATGGCCTCCATTTCTGGCCACTCGCCCTGACCAAGAGGGTGGTGCCCAGCAAGAAATTTGCAAGCTTTGCTGGATTGCTCCAAATCTAAAGCTGCCACTTGTTGTTGTTCTATTTCTCTAGAGTCCCATCATGCTGTTCTCAGATTGCTAAAGTCCATACCTCCTCGGTGTGTTCTTATGGCTGCAGATCTTCACAGCACAGACGCTTTCTTCTGCATGCTGTTCTTTCCCAGTTCAGGGCTCCTTCAAGGCTCTCCCTGAATGGCTAAGCCGCCCCCTTTTATCCCAGTTCTCTTCAATGCTCACAGCTGCAGCCCATCAAGGACAACCAGGACCTGTGGGACAGATATTCAAATAGAATCCATTTCCTCTACTCTAGCCAGTAAGTACTACCCTACAAGTCCTCAGAACCCCAAAGGCCACCTTTCATCTGACACCCAGACCCTGGGGAAAGGACTTCTTTTTCCCATGGCAAATGGCCTCCCTTGGCAGCCACTCACCCTGGCAGAAAGTGGGAGCCTAGCTAGAATGATGCAATCGTTGCTGGATTTTTCCAAAAGAAAAGCTGGCAGCAACTAGGGCCCTGGAAGTACTTAGAGCCTCAAACGCCACCTTGAACATATTACTGAGACCCTGGGGAAAGGACTTCGTTTTTCCCATGGAAAATGGCCTTCATTTCTGGCCACTCTGCCTGGCAGGCAGGGCAGTGCCAAGCCAGGAATCTACAAACTGTGCTGGATCCTTCCAGAACAAAAGCTGCCAGCAACTAGGACCCTGCAAGTCCTTACAGCCCCAGATGCCACCAGTCATCTGACACCCAGAGCCTGGGCCAATGACTTCGTTTTCCCCATGGAAAATGGCCTCCATTTCTGGCCACTCGCCCTGACCAAGAGGGTGGTGCCCAGCAAGAAATTTGCAAGCTTTGCTGGATTGCTCCAAATCGAAAGCTGCCACTTCTTGTTGTTTTATTTCTCTAGAGTCCCATCATGCTGTTCTCAGATTGCTAAAGTCCATACCTCCTCGGTGTGTTCTTATGGCTGCAGATCTTCACAGCACAGACGCTTTCTTCTGCATGCTGTTCTTTCCCAGTTCAGGGCTCCTTCAAGGCTCTCCCTGAATGGCTACGCCGCCCCCTTTTATCCCAGTTCTCTTCAATGCTCACAGCTGCAGCCCATCAAGGACAACCAGGACCTGTGGGGCAAAGCCTCTAGACAGATATTCAAATAGAATCCATTTCCTCTACTCTAGCCAGTAAGTACTACCCTACAAGTCCTCAGAACCCCAAAGGCCACCTTTCATCTGACACCCAGACCCTGGGGAAAGGACTTCTTTTTCCCATGGCAAATGGCCTCCCTTGGCAGCCACTCACCCTGGCAGAAAGTGGGAGCCTAGCTAGAATGATGCAATCGTTGCTGGATTTTTCCAAAAGAAAAGCTGGCAGCAACTAGGGCCCTGGAAGTACTTAGAGCCTCAAACGCCACCTTGAACATATTCCTGAGACCCTGGGGAAAGGACTTCGTTTTTCCCATGGAAAATGGCCTTCATTTGTGGCCACTTGGCCTGGCAGGCAGGGCAGTGCCAAGCCAGGAATCTACAAACTCTGCTGGATCCTTCCAGAACGAAAGCTGCCAGCAACTAGGACCCTGCAAGTCCTTAGAGCCCCAGATGCCACCAGTCATCTGACACCCAGAGCCTGGGCCAATGACTTTGTTTTCCCCATGGAAAATTGCCTCCATTTCTGGCCACTCGCCCTGACCAAGAGGGTGGTGCCCAGCAAGAAATTTGCAAGCTTTGCTGGATTGCTCCAAATCTAAAGCTGCCACTTGTTGTTGTTCTATTTCTCTAGAGTCCCATCATGCTGTTCTCAGATTGCTAAAGTCCATACCTCCTCGGTGTGTTCTTATGGCTGCAGATCTTCACAGCACAGACGCTTTCTTCTGCATGCTGTTCTTTCCCAGTTCAGGGCTCCTTCAAGGCTCTCCCTGAATGGCTACGCCGCCCCCTTTTATCCCAGTTCTCTTCAATGCTCACAGCTGCAGCCCATCAAGGACAACCAGGACCTGTGGGGCAAAGCCTCTAGACAGATATTCAAATAGAATCCATTTCCTCTACTCTAGCCAGTAAGTACTACCCTACAAGTCCTCAGAACCCCAAAGGCCACCTTTCATCTGACACCCAGACCCTGGGGAAAGGACTTCTTTTTCCCATGGCAAATGGCCTCCCTTGGCAGCCACTCACCCTGGCAGAAAGTGGGAGCCTAGCTAGAATGATGCAATCGTTGCTGGATTTTTCCAAAAGAAAAGCTGCCAGCAACTAGGGCCCTGGAAGTACTTAGAGCCTCAAACGCCACCTTGAACATATTCCTGAGACCCTGGGGAAAGGACTTCGTTTTTCCCATGGAAAATGGCCTTCATTTGTGGCCACTTGGCCTGGCAGGCAGGGCAGTGCCAAGCCAGGAATCTACAAACTCTGCTGGATCCTTCCAGAACGAAAGCTGCCAGCAACTAGGACCCTGCAAGTCCTTACAGCCCCAGATGCCACCAGTCATCTGACACCCAGAGCCTGGGCCAATGACTTCGTTTTACCCATGGAAAATGGCCTCCATTTCTGGCCACTCGCCCTGACCAAGAGGGTGGTGCCCAGCAAGAAATTTGCAAGCTTTGCTGGATTGCTCCAAATCTAAAGCTACCACTTGTTGTTGTTCTATTTCTCTAGAGTCCCATCATGCTGTTCTCAGATTGCTAAAGTCCATACCTCCTCGGTGTGTTCTTATGGCTGCAGATCTTCACAGCACAGACGCTTTCTTCTGCATGCTGTTCTTTCCCAGTTCAGGGCTCCTTCAAGGCTCTCCCTGAATGGCTAAGCCGCCCCCTTTTATCCCAGTTCTCTTCAATGCTCACAGCTGCAGCCCATCAAGGACAACCAGGACCTGTGGGACAGATATTCAAATAGAATCCATTTCCTCTACTCTAGCCAGTAAGTACTACCCTACAAGTCCTCAGAACCCCAAAGGCCACCTTTCATCTGACACCCAGACCCTGGGGAAAGGACTTCTTTTTCCCATGGCAAATGGCCTCCCTTGGCAGCCACTCACCCTGGCAGAAAGTGGGAGCCTAGCTAGAATGATGCAATCGTTGCTGGATTTTTCCAAAAGAAAAGCTGCCAGCAACTAGGGCCCTGGAAGTACTTAGAGCCTCAAACGCCACCTTGAACATATTACTGAGACCCTGGGGAAAGGACTTCTTTTTCCCATGGAAAATGGCCTTCATTTCTGGCCACTTGGCCTGGCAGGCAGGGCAGTGCCAAGCCAGGAATCTACAAACTCTGCTGGATCCTTCCAGAACGAAAGCTGCCAGCAACTAGGACCCTGCAAGTCCTTAGAGCCCCAGATGCCACCAGTCATCTGACACCCAGAGCCTGGGCCAATGACTTTGTTTTCCCCATGGAAAATTGCCTCCATTTCTGGCCACTCGCCCTGACCAAGAGGGTGGTGCCCAGCAAGAAATTTGCAAGCTTTGCTGGATTGCTCCAAATCTAAAGCTGCCACTTGTTGTTGTTCTATTTCTCTAGAGTCCCATCATGCTGTTCTCAGATTGCTAAAGTCCATACCTCCTCGGTGTGTTCTTATGGCTGCAGATCTTCACAGCACAGACGCTTTCTTCTGCATGCTGTTCTTTCCCAGTTCAGGGCTCCTTCAAGGCTCTCCCTGAATGGCTACGCCGCCCCCTTTTATCCCAGTTCTCTTCAATGCTCACAGCTGCAGCCCATCAAGGACAACCAGGACCTGTGGGGCAAAGCCTCTAGACAGATATTCAAATAGAATCCATTTCCTCTACTCTAGCCAGTAAGTACTACCCTACAAGTCCTCAGAACCCCAAAGGCCACCTTTCATCTGACACCCAGACCCTGGGGAAAGGACTTCTTTTTCCCATGGCAAATGGCCTCCCTTGGCAGCCACTCACCCTGGCAGAAAGTGGGAGCCTAGCTAGAATGATGCAATCGTTGCTGGATTTTTCCAAAAGAAAAGCTGCCAGCAACTAGGGCCCTGGAAGTACTTAGAGCCTCAAACGCCACCTTGAACATATTACTGAGACCCTGGGGAAAGGACTTCGTTTTTCCCATGGAAAATGGCCTTCATTTGTGGCCACTTGGCCTGGCAGGCAGGGCAGTGCCAAGCCAGGAATCTACAAACTCTGCTGGATCCTTCCAGAACGAAAGCTGCCAGCAACTAGGACCCTGCAAGTCCTTAGAGCCCCAGATGCCACCAGTCATCTGACACCCAGAGCCTGGGCCAATGACTTTGTTTTCCCCATGGAAAATGGCCTCCATTTCTGGCCACTCGCCCTGACCAAGAGGGTGGTGCCCAGCAAGAAATTTGCAAGCTTTGCTGGATTGCTCCAAATCTAAAGCTGCCACTTGTTGTTGTTCTATTTCTCTAGAGTCCCATCATGCTGTTCTCAGATTGCTAAAGTCCATACCTCCTCGGTGTGTTCTTATGGCTGCAGATCTTCACAGCACAGACGCTTTCTTCTGCATGCTGTTCTTTCCCAGTTCAGGGCTCCTTCAAGGCTCTCCCTGAATGGCTACGCCGCCCCCTTTTATCCCAGTTCTCTTCAATGCTCACAGCTGCAGCCCATCAAGGACAACCAGGACCTGTGGGACAGATATTCAAATAGAATCCATTTCCTCTACTCTAGCCAGTAAGTACTACCCTACAAGTCCTCAGAACCCCAAAGGCCACCTTTCATCTGACACCCAGACCCTGGGGAAAGGACTTCTTTTTCCCATGGCAAATGGCCTCCCTTGGCAGCCACTCACCCTGGCAGAAAGTGGGAGCCTAGCTAGAATGATGCAATCGTTGCTGGATTTTTCCAAAAGAAAAGCTGCCAGCAACTAGGGCCCTGGAAGTACTTAGAGCCTCAAACGCCACCTTGAACATATTCCTGAGACCCTGGGGAAAGGACTTCGTTTTTCCCATGGGAAATGGCCTTCATTTGTGGCCACTTGGCCTGGCAGGCAGGGCAGTGCCAAGCCAGGAATCTACAAACTCTGCTGGATCCTTCCAGAACGAAAGCTGCCAGCAACTAGGACCCTGCAAGTCCTTAGAGCCCCAGATGCCACCAGTCATCTGACACCCAGAGCTTGGGCCAATGACTTTGTTTTCCCCATGGAAAATTGCCTCCATTTCTGGCCACTCGCCCTGACCAAGAGGGTGGTGCCCAGCAAGAAATTTGCAAGCTTTGCTGGATTGCTCCAAATCTAAAGCTGCCACTTGTTGTTGTTCTATTTCTCTAGAGTCCCATCATGCTGTTCTCAGATTGCTAAAGTCCATACCTCCTCGGTGTGTTCTTATGGCTGCAGATCTTCACAGCACAGACGCTTTCTTCTGCATGCTGTTCTTTCCCAGTTCAGGGCTCCTTCAAGGCTCTCCCTGAATGGCTACGCCGCCCCCTTTTATCCCAGTTCTCTTCAATGCTCACAGCTGCAGCCCATCAAGGACAACCAGGACCTGTGGGACAGATATTCAAATAGAATCCATTTCCTCTACTCTAGCCAGTAAGTACTACCCTACAAGTCCTCAGAACCCCAAAGGCCACCTTTCATCTGACACCCAGACCCTGGGGAAAGGACTTCTTTTTCCCATGGCAAATGGCCTCCCTTGGCAGCCACTCACCCTGGCAGAAAGTGGGAGCCTAGCTAGAATGATGCAATCGTTGCTGGATTTTTCCAAAAGAAAAGCTGGCAGCAACTAGGGCCCTGGAAGTACTTAGAGCCTCAAACGCCACCTTGAACATATTCCTGAGACCCTGGGGAAAGGACTTCGTTTTTCCCATGGAAAATGGCCTTCATTTGTGGCCACTTGGCCTGGCAGGCAGGGCAGTGCCAAGCCAGGAATCTACAAACTCTGCTGGATCCTTCCAGAACGAAAGCTGCCAGCAACTAGGACCCTGCAAGTCCTTACAGCCCCAGATGCCACCAGTCATCTGACACCCAGAGCCTGGGCCAATGACTTCGTTTTCCCCATGGAAAATGGCCTCCATTTCTGGCCACTCGCCCTGACCAAGAGGGTGGTGCCCAGCAAGAAATTTGCAAGCTTTGCTGGATTGCTCCAAATCTAAAGCTACCACTTGTTGTTGTTCTATTTCTCTAGAGTCCCATCATGCTGTTCTCAGATTGCTAAAGTCCATACCTCCTCGGTGTGTTCTTATGGCTGCAGATCTTCACAGCACAGACGCTTTCTTCTGCATGCTGTTCTTTCCCAGTTCAGGGCTCCTTCAAGGCTCTCCCTGAATGGCTAAGCCGCCCCCTTTTATCCCAGTTCTCTTCAATGCTCACAGCTGCAGCCCATCAAGGACAACCAGGACCTGTGGGACAGATATTCAAATAGAATCCATTTCCTCTACTCTAGCCAGTAAGTACTACCCTACAAGTCCTCAGAACCCCAAAGGCCACCTTTCATCTGACACCCAGACCCTGGGGAAAGGACTTCTTTTTCCCATGGCAAATGGCCTCCCTTGGCAGCCACTCACCCTGGCAGAAAGTGGGAGCCTAGCTAGAATGATGCAATCGTTGCTGGATTTTTCCAAAAGAAAAGCTGCCAGCAACTAGGGCCCTGGAAGTACTTAGAGCCTCAAACGCCACCTTGAACATATTCCTGAGACCCTGGGGAAAGGACTTCTTTTTCCCATGGAAAATGGCCTTCATTTCTGGCCACTTGGCCTGGCAGGCAGGGCAGTGCCAAGCCAGGAATCTACAAACTCTGCTGGATCCTTCCAGAACGAAAGCTGCCAGCAACTAGGACCCTGCAAGTCCTTACAGCCCCAGATGCCACCAGTCATCTGACACCCAGAGCCTGGGCCAATGACTTTGTTTTCCCCATGGAAAATTGCCTCCATTTCTGGCCACTCGCCCTGACCAAGAGGGTGGTGCCCAGCAAGAAATTTGCAAGCTTTGCTGGATTGCTCCAAATCTAAAGCTGCCACTTGTTGTTGTTCTATTTCTCTAGAGTCCCATCATGCTGTTCTCAGATTGCTAAAGTCCATACCTCCTCGGTGTGTTCTTATGGCTGCAGATCTTCACAGCACAGACGCTTTCTTCTGCATGCTGTTCTTTCCCAGTTCAGGGCTCCTTCAAGGCTCTCCCTGAATGGCTACGCCGCCCCCTTTTATCCCAGTTCTCTTCAATGCTCACAGCTGCAGCCCATCAAGGACAACCAGGACCTGTGGGACAGATATTCAAATAGAATCCATTTCCTCTACTCTAGCCAGTAAGTACTACCCTACAAGTCCTCAGAACCCCAAAGGCCACCTTTCATCTGACACCCAGACCCTGGGGAAAGGACTTCTTTTTCCCATGGCAAATGGCCTCCCTTGGCAGCCACTCACCCTGGCAGAAAGTGGGAGCCTAGCTAGAATGATGCAATCGTTGCTGGATTTTTCCAAAAGAAAAGCTGCCAGCAACTAGGGCCCTGGAAGTACTTAGAGCCTCAAACGCCACCTTGAACATATTCCTGAGACCCTGGGGAAAGGACTTCTTTTTCCCATGGAAAATGGCCTTCATTTGTGGCCACTTGGCCTGGCAGGCAGGGCGGTGCCAAGCCAGGAATCTACAAACTCTGCTGGATCCTTCCAGAACGAAAGCTGCCAGCAACTAGGACCCTGCAAGTCCTTAGAGCCCCAGATGCCACCAGTCATCTGA
Source organism: Agelaius phoeniceus (assembly GCF_051311805.1). Lineage (NCBI taxonomy): Eukaryota > Metazoa > Chordata > Aves > Passeriformes > Icteridae > Agelaius > Agelaius phoeniceus. Next base: position 7,864,523 of record NC_135289.1, on the reverse strand, counting down.
CACCCAGAGCCTGGGCCAATGACTTTGTTTTCCCCATGGAAAATTGCCTCCATTTCTGGCCACTCGCCCTGACCAAGAGGGTGGTGCCCAGCAAGAAATTTGCAAGCTTTGCTGGATTGCTCCAAATCTAAAGCTGCCACTTGTTGTTGTTCTATTTCTCTAGAGTCCCATCATGCTGTTCTCAGATTGCTAAAGTCCATACCTCCTCGGTGTGTTCTTATGGCTGCAGATCTTCACAGCACAGACGCTTTCTTCTGCATGCTGTTCTTTCCCAGTTCAGGGCTCCTTCAAGGCTCTCCCTGAATGGCTAAGCCGCCCCCTTTTATCCCAGTTCTCTTCAATGCTCACAGCTGCAGCCCATCAAGGACAACCAGGACCTGTGGGACAGATATTCAAATAGAATCCATTTCCTCTACTCTAGCCAGTAAGTACTACCCTACAAGTCCTCAGAACCCCAAAGGCCACCTTTCATCTGACACCCAGACCCTGGGGAAAGGACTTCTTTTTCCCATGGCAAATGGCCTCCCTTGGCAGCCACTCACCCTGGCAGAAAGTGGGAGCCTAGCTAGAATGATGCAATCGTTGCTGGATTTTTCCAAAAGAAAAGCTGGCAGCAACTAGGGCCCTGGAAGTACTTAGAGCCTCAAACGCCACCTTGAACATATTACTGAGACCCTGGGGAAAGGACTTCGTTTTTCCCATGGAAAATGGCCTTCATTTCTGGCCACTTGGCCTGGCAGGCAGGGCAGTGCCAAGCCAGGAATCTACAAACTGTGCTGGATCCTTCCAGAACGAAAGCTGCCAGCAACTAGGACCCTGCAAGTCCTTACAGCCCCAGATGCCACCAGTCATCTGACACCCAGAGCCTGGGCCAATGACTTCGTTTTCCCCATGGAAAATGGCCTCCATTTCTGGCCACTCGCCCTGACCAAGAGGGTGGTGCCCAGCAAGAAATTTGCAAGCTTTGCTGGATTGCTCCAAATCGAAAGCTGCCACTTGTTGTTGTTTTATTTCTCTAGAGTCCCATCATGCTGTTCTCAGATTGCTAAAGTCCATACCTCCTCGGTGTGTTCTTATGGCTGCAGATCTTCACAGCACAGACGCTTTCTTCTGCATGCTGTTCTTTCCCAGTTCAGGGCTCCTTCAAGGCTCTCCCTGAATGGCTACGCCGCCCCCTTTTATCCCAGTTCTCTTCAATGCTCACAGCTGCAGCCCATCAAGGACAACCAGGACCTGTGGGGCAAAGCCTCTAGACAGATATTCAAATAGAATCCATTTCCTCTACTCTAGCCAGTAAGTACTACCCTACAAGTCCTCAGAACCCCAAAGGCCACCTTTCATCTGACACCCAGACCCTGGGGAAAGGACTTCTTTTTCCCATGGCAAATGGCCTCCCTTGGCAGCCACTCACCCTGGCAGAAAGTGGGAGCCTAGCTAGAATGATGCAATCGTTGCTGGATTTTTCCAAAAGAAAAGCTGCCAGCAACTAGGGCCCTGGAAGTACTTAGAGCCTCAAACGCCACCTTGAACATATTACTGAGACCCTGGGGAAAGGACTTCTTTTTCCCATGGAAAATGGCCTTCATTTGTGGCCACTTGGCCTGGCAGGCAGGGCAGTGCCAAGCCAGGAATCTACAAACTCTGCTGGATCCTTCCAGAACGAAAGCTGCCAGCAACTAGGACCCTGCAAGTCCTTACAGCCCCAGATGCCACCAGTCATCTGACACCCAGAGCCTGGGCCAATGACTTTGTTTTCCCCATGGAAAATGGCCTCCATTTCTGGCCACTCGCCCTGACCAAGAGGGTGGTGCCCAGCAAGAAATTTGCAAGCTTTGCTGGATTGCTCCAAATCTAAAGCTGCCACTTGTTGTTGTTCTATTTCTCTAGAGTCCCATCATGCTGTTCTCAGATTGCTAAAGTCCATACCTCCTCGGTGTGTTCTTATGGCTGCAGATCTTCACAGCACAGACGCTTTCTTCTGCATGCTGTTCTTTCCCAGTTCAGGGCTCCTTCAAGGCTCTCCCTGAATGGCTACGCCGCCCCCTTTTATCCCAGTTCTCTTCAATGCTCACAGCTGCAGCCCATCAAGGACAACCAGGACCTGTGGGACAGATATTCAAATAGAATCCATTTCCTCTACTCTAGCCAGTAAGTACTACCCTACAAGTCCTCAGAACCCCAAAGGCCACCTTTCATCTGACACCCAGACCCTGGGGAAAGGACTTCTTTTTCCCATGGCAAATGGCCTCCCTTGGCAGCCACTCACCCTGGCAGAAAGTGGGAGCCTAGCTAGAATGATGCAATCGTTGCTGGATTTTTCCAAAAGAAAAGCTGCCAGCAACTAGGGCCCTGGAAGTACTTAGAGCCTCAAACGCCACCTTGAACATATTCCTGAGACCCTGGGGAAAGGACTTCGTTTTTCCCATGGAAAATGGCCTTCATTTGTGGCCACTTGGCCTGGCAGGCAGGGCAGTGCCAAGCCAGGAATCTACAAACTCTGCTGGATCCTTCCAGAACGAAAGCTGCCAGCAACTAGGACCCTGCAAGTCCTTAGAGCCCCAGATGCCACCAGTCATCTGACACCCAGAGCCTGGGCCAATGACTTTGTTTTCCCCATGGAAAATTGCCTCCATTTCTGGCCACTCGCCCTGACCAAGAGGGTGGTGCCCAGCAAGAAATTTGCAAGCTTTGCTGGATTGCTCCAAATCGAAAGCTGCCACTTGTTGTTGTTCTATTTCTCTAGAGTCCCATCATGCTGTTCTCAGATTGCTAAAGTCCATACCTCCTCGGTGTGTTCTTATGGCTGCAGATCTTCACAGCACAGACGCTTTCTTCTGCATGCTGTTCTTTCCCAGTTCAGGGCTCCTTCAAGGCTCTCCCTGAATGGCTAAGCCGCCCCCTTTTATCCCAGTTCTCTTCAATGCTCACAGCTGCAGCCCATCAAGGACAACCAGGACCTGTGGGACAGATATTCAAATAGAATCCATTTCCTCTACTCTAGCCAGTAAGTACTACCCTACAAGTCCTCAGAACCCCAAAGGCCACCTTTCATCTGACACCCAGACCCTGGGGAAAGGACTTCTTTTTCCCATGGCAAATGGCCTCCCTTGGCAGCCACTCACCCTGGCAGAAAGTGGGAGCCTAGCTAGAATGATGCAATCGTTGCTGGATTTTTCCAAAAGAAAAGCTGGCAGCAACTAGGGCCCTGGAAGTACTTAGAGCCTCAAACGCCACCTTGAACATATTACTGAGACCCTGGGGAAAGGACTTCGTTTTTCCCATGGAAAATGGCCTTCATTTCTGGCCACTTGGCCTGGCAGGCAGGGCAGTGCCAAGCCAGGAATCTACAAACTGTGCTGGATCCTTCCAGAACGAAAGCTGCCAGCAACTAGGACCCTGCAAGTCCTTACAGCCCCAGATGCCACCAGTCATCTGACACCCAGAGCCTGGGCCAATGACTTCGTTTTCCCCATGGAAAATGGCCTCCATTTCTGGCCACTCGCCCTGACCAAGAGGGTGGTGCCCAGCAAGAAATTTGCAAGCTTTGCTGGATTGCTCCAAATCGAAAGCTGCCACTTCTTGTTGTTTTATTTCTCTAGAGTCCCATCATGCTGTTCTCAGATTGCTAAAGTCCATACCTCCTCGGTGTGTTCTTATGGCTGCAGATCTTCACAGCACAGACGCTTTCTTCTGCATGCTGTTCTTTCCCAGTTCAGGGCTCCTTCAAGGCTCTCCCTGAATGGCTACGCCGCCCCCTTTTATCCCAGTTCTCTTCAATGCTCACAGCTGCAGCCCATCAAGGACAACCAGGACCTGTGGGGCAAAGCCTCTAGACAGATATTCAAATAGAATCCATTTCCTCTACTCTAGCCAGTAAGTACTACCCTACAAGTCCTCAGAACCCCAAAGGCCACCTTTCATCTGACACCCAGACCCTGGGGAAAGGACTTCTTTTTCCCATGGCAAATGGCCTCCCTTGGCAGCCACTCACCCTGGCAGAAAGTGGGAGCCTAGCTAGAATGATGCAATCGTTGCTGGATTTTTCCAAAAGAAAAGCTGCCAGCAACTAGGGCCCTGGAAGTACTTAGAGCCTCAAACGCCACCTTGAACATATTACTGAGACCCTGGGGAAAGGACTTCGTTTTTCCCATGGAAAATGGCCTTCATTTCTGGCCACTTGGCCTGGCAGGCAGGGCAGTGCCAAGCCAGGAATCTACAAACTGTGCTGGATCCTTCCAGAACGAAAGCTGCCAGCAACTAGGACCCTGCAAGTCCTTACAGCCCCAGATGCCACCAGTCATCTGACACCCAGAGCCTGGGCCAATGACTTCGTTTTCCCCATGGAAAATTGCCTCCATTTCTGGCCACTCGCCCTGACCAAGAGGGTGGTGCCCAGCAAGAAATTTGCAAGCTTTGCTGGATTGCTCCAAATCTAAAGCTGCCACTTGTTGTTGTTCTATTTCTCTAGAGTCCCATCATGCTGTTCTCAGATTGCTAAAGTCCATACCTCCTCGGTGTGTTCTTATGGCTGCAGATCTTCACAGCACAGACGCTTTCTTCTGCATGCTGTTCTTTCCCAGTTCAGGGCTCCTTCAAGGCTCTCCCTGAATGGCTACGCCGCCCCCTTTTATCCCAGTTCTCTTCAATGCTCACAGCTGCAGCCCATCAAGGACAACCAGGACCTGTGGGACAGATATTCAAATAGAATCCATTTCCTCTACTCTAGCCAGTAAGTACTACCCTACAAGTCCTCAGAACCCCAAAGGCCACCTTTCATCTGACACCCAGACCCTGGGGAAAGGACTTCTTTTTCCCATGGCAAATGGCCTCCCTTGGCAGCCACTCACCCTGGCAGAAAGTGGGAGCCTAGCTAGAATGATGCAATCGTTGCTGGATTTTTCCAAAAGAAAAGCTGGCAGCAACTAGGGCCCTGGAAGTACTTAGAGCCTCAAACGCCACCTTGAACATATTCCTGAGACCCTGGGGAAAGGACTTCTTTTTCCCATGGAAAATGGCCTTCATTTGTGGCCACTTGGCCTGGCAGGCAGGGCAGTGCCAAGCCAGGAATCTACAAACTGTGCTGGATCCTTCCAGAACGAAAGCTGCCAGCAACTAGGACCCTGCAAGTCCTTAGAGCCCCAGATGCCACCAGTCATCTGACACCCAGAGCCTGGGCCAATGACTTTGTTTTCCCCATGGAAAATTGCCTCCATTTCTGGCCACTCGCCCTGACCAAGAGGGTGGTGCCCAGCAAGAAATTTGCAAGCTTTGCTGGATTGCTCCAAATCTAAAGCTGCCACTTGTTGTTGTTCTATTTCTCTAGAGTCCCATCATGCTGTTCTCAGATTGCTAAAGTCCATACCTCCTCGGTGTGTTCTTATGGCTGCAGATCTTCACAGCACAGACGCTTTCTTCTGCATGCTGTTCTTTCCCAGTTCAGGGCTCCTTCAAGGCTCTCCCTGAATGGCTAAGCCGCCCCCTTTTATCCCAGTTCTCTTCAATGCTCACAGCTGCAGCCCATCAAGGACAACCAGGACCTGTGGGACAGATATTCAAATAGAATCCATTTCCTCTACTCTAGCCAGTAAGTACTACCCTACAAGTCCTCAGAACCCCAAAGGCCACCTTTCATCTGACACCCAGACCCTGGGGAAAGGACTTCTTTTTCCCATGGCAAATGGCCTCCCTTGGCAGCCACTCACCCTGGCAGAAAGTGGGAGCCTAGCTAGAATGATGCAATCGTTGCTGGATTTTTCCAAAAGAAAAGCTGGCAGCAACTAGGGCCCTGGAAGTACTTAGAGCCTCAAACGCCACCTTGAACATATTACTGAGACCCTGGGGAAAGGACTTCGTTTTTCCCATGGAAAATGGCCTTCATTTCTGGCCACTTGGCCTGGCAGGCAGGGCAGTGCCAAGCCAGGAATCTACAAACTGTGCTGGATCCTTCCAGAACGAAAGCTGCCAGCAACTAGGACCCTGCAAGTCCTTACAGCCCCAGATGCCACCAGTCATCTGACACCCAGAGCCTGGGCCAATGACTTCGTTTTCCCCATGGAAAATGGCCTCCATTTCTGGCCACTCGCCCTGACCAAGAGGGTGGTGCCCAGCAAGAAATTTGCAAGCTTTGCTGGATTGCTCCAAATCGAAAGCTGCCACTTCTTGTTGTTTTATTTCTCTAGAGTCCCATCATGCTGTTCTCAGATTGCTAAAGTCCATACCTCCTCGGTGTGTTCTTATGGCTGCAGATCTTCACAGCACAGACGCTTTCTTCTGCATGCTGTTCTTTCCCAGTTCAGGGCTCCTTCAAGGCTCTCCCTGAATGGCTACGCCGCCCCCTTTTATCCCAGTTCTCTTCAATGCTCACAGCTGCAGCCCATCAAGGACAACCAGGACCTGTGGGGCAAAGCCTCTAGACAGATATTCAAATAGAATCCATTTCCTCTACTCTAGCCAGTAAGTACTACCCTACAAGTCCTCAGAACCCCAAAGGCCACCTTTCATCTGACACCCAGACCCTGGGGAAAGGACTTCTTTTTCCCATGGCAAATGGCCTCCCTTGGCAGCCACTCACCCTGGCAGAAAGTGGGAGCCTAGCTAGAATGATGCAATCGTTGCTGGATTTTTCCAAAAGAAAAGCTGCCAGCAACTAGGGCCCTGGAAGTACTTAGAGCCTCAAACGCCACCTTGAACATATTCCTGAGACCCTGGGGAAAGGACTTCTTTTTCCCATGGAAAATGGCCTTCATTTGTGGCCACTTGGCCTGGCAGGCAGGGCAGTGCCAAGCCAGGAATCTACAAACTCTGCTGGATCCTTCCAGAACGAAAGCTGCCAGCAACTAGGACCCTGCAAGTCCTTAGAGCCCCAGATGCCACCAGTCATCTGACACCCAGAGCCTGGGCCAATGACTTTGTTTTCCCCATGGAAAATTGCCTCCATTTCTGGCCACTTGCCCTGACCAAGAGGGTGGTGCCCAGCAAGAAATTTGCAAGCTTTGCTGGATTGCTCCAAATCTAAAGCTGCCACTTGTTGTTGTTCTATTTCTCTAGAGTCCCATCATGCTGTTCTCAGATTGCTAAAGTCCATACCTCCTCGGTGTGTTCTTATGGCTGCAGATCTTCACAGCACAGACGCTTTCTTCTGCATGCTGTTCTTTCCCAGTTCAGGGCTCCTTCAAGGCTCTCCCTGAATGGCTACGCCGCCCCCTTTTATCCCAGTTCTCTTCAATGCTCACAGCTGCAGCCCATCAAGGACAACCAGGACCTGTGGGACAGATATTCAAATAGAATCCATTTCCTCTACTCTAGCCAGTAAGTACTACCCTACAAGTCCTCAGAACCCCAAAGGCCACCTTTCATCTGACACCCAGACCCTGGGGAAAGGACTTCTTTTTCCCATGGCAAATGGCCTCCCTTGGCAGCCACTCACCCTGGCAGAAAGTGGGAGCCTAGCTAGAATGATGCAATCGTTGCTGGATTTTTCCAAAAGAAAAGCTGGCAGCAACTAGGGCCCTGGAAGTACTTAGAGCCTCAAACGCCACCTTGAACATATTCCTGAGACCCTGGGGAAAGGACTTCTTTTTCCCATGGAAAATGGCCTTCATTTGTGGCCACTTGGCCTGGCAGGCAGGGCAGTGCCAAGCCAGGAATCTACAAACTCTGCTGGATCCTTCCAGAACGAAAGCTGCCAGCAACTAGGACCCTGCAAGTCCTTAGAGCCCCAGATGCCACCAGTCATCTGACACCCAGAGCCTGGGCCAATGACTTTGTTTTCCCCATGGAAAATTGCCTCCATTTCTGGCCACTCGCCCTGACCAAGAGGGTGGTGCCCAGCAAGAAATTTGCAAGCTTTGCTGGATTGCTCCAAATCTAAAGCTGCCACTTGTTGTTGTTCTATTTCTCTAGAGTCCCATCATGCTGTTCTCAGATTGCTAAAGTCCATACCTCCTCGGTGTGTTCTTATGGCTGCAGATCTTCACAGCACAGACGCTTTCTTCTGCATGCTGTTCTTTCCCAGTTCAGGGCTCCTTCAAGGCTCTCCCTGAATGGCTACGCCGCCCCCTTTTATCCCAGTTCTCTTCAATGCTCACAGCTGCAGCCCATCAAGGACAACCAGGACCTGTGGGACAGATATTCAAATAGAATCCATTTCCTCTACTCTAGCCAGTAAGTACTACCCTACAAGTCCTCAGAACCCCAAAGGCCACCTTTCATCTGACACCCAGACCCTGGGGAAAGGACTTCTTTTTCCCATGGCAAATGGCCTCCCTTGGCAGCCACTCACCCTGGCAGAAAGTGGGAGCCTAGCTAGAATGATGCAATCGTTGCTGGATTTTTCCAAAAGAAAAGCTGGCAGCAACTAGGGCCCTGGAAGTACTTAGAGCCTCAAACGCCACCTTGAACATATTCCTGAGACCCTGGGGAAAGGACTTCGTTTTTCCCATGGAAAATGGCCTTCATTTCTGGCCACTTGGCCTGGCAGGCAGGGCAGTGCCAAGCCAGGAATCTACAAACTGTGCTGGATCCTTCCAGAACGAAAGCTGCCAGCAACTAGGACCCTGCAAGTCCTTAGAGCCCCAGATGCCACCAGTCATCTGACACCCAGAGCCTGGGCCAATGACTTCGTTTTCCCCATGGAAAATGGCCTCCATTTCTGGCCACTCGCCCTGACCAAGAGGGTGGTGCCCAGCAAGAAATTTGCAAGCTTTGCTGGATTGCTCCAAATCGAAAGCTGCCACTTCTTGTTGTTTTATTTCTCTAGAGTCCCATCATGCTGTTCTCAGATTGCTAAAGTCCATACCTCCTCGGTGTGTTCTTATGGCTGCAGATCTTCACAGCACAGACGCTTTCTTCTGCATGCTGTTCTTTCCCAGTTCAGGGCTCCTTCAAGGCTCTCCCTGAATGGCTACGCCGCCCCCTTTTATCCCAGTTCTCTTCAATGCTCACAGCTGCAGCCCATCAAGGACAACCAGGACCTGTGGGGCAAAGCCTCTAGACAGATATTCAAATAGAATCCATTTCCTCTACTCTAGCCAGTAAGTACTACCCTACAAGTCCTCAGAACCCCAAAGGCCACCTTTCATCTGACACCCAGACCCTGGGGAAAGGACTTCTTTTTCCCATGGCAAATGGCCTCCCTTGGCAGCCACTCACCCTGGCAGAAAGTGGGAGCCTAGCTAGAATGATGCAATCGTTGCTGGATTTTTCCAAAAGAAAAGCTGCCAGCAACTAGGGCCCTGGAAGTACTTAGAGCCTCAAACGCCACCTTGAACATATTACTGAGACCCTGGGGAAAGGACTTCTTTTTCCCATGGCAAATGGCCTTCATTTGTGGCCACTTGGCCTGGCAGGCAGGGCAGTGCCAAGCCAGGAATCTACAAACTGTGCTGGATCCTTCCAGAACGAAAGCTGCCAGCAACTAGGACCCTGCAAGTCCTTAGAGCCCCAGATGCCACCAGTCATCTGACACCCAGAGCCTGGGCCAATGACTTTGTTTTCCCCATGGAAAATTGCCTCCATTTCTGGCCACTCGCCCTGACCAAGAGGGTGGTGCCCAGCAAGAAATTTGCAAGCTTTGCTGGATTGCTCCAAATCTAAAGCTGCCACTTGTTGTTGTTCTATTTCTCTAGAGTCCCATCATGCTGTTCTCAGATTGCTAAAGTCCATACCTCCTCGGTGTGTTCTTATGGCTGCAGATCTTCACAGCACAGACGCTTTCTTCTGCATGCTGTTCTTTCCCAGTTCAGGGCTCCTTCAAGGCTCTCCCTGAATGGCTACGCCGCCCCCTTTTATCCCAGTTCTCTTCAATGCTCACAGCTGCAGCCCATCAAGGACAACCAGGACCTGTGGGGCAAAGCCTCTAGACAGATATTCAAATAGAATCCATTTCCTCTACTCTAGCCAGTAAGTACTACCCTACAAGTCCTCAGAACCCCAAAGGCCACCTTTCATCTGACACCCAGACCCTGGGGAAAGGACTTCTTTTTCCCATGGCAAATGGCCTCCCTTGGCAGCCACTCACCCTGGCAGAAAGTGGGAGCCTAGCTAGAATGATGCAATCGTTGCTGGATTTTTCCAAAAGAAAAGCTGCCAGCAACTAGGGCCCTGGAAGTACTTAGAGCCTCAAACGCCACCTTGAACATATTACTGAGACCCTGGGGAAAGGACTTCTTTTTCCCATGGAAAATGGCCTTCATTTGTGGCCACTTGGCCTGGCAGGCAGGGCAGTGCCAAGCCAGGAATCTACAAACTCTGCTGGATCCTTCCAGAACGAAAGCTGCCAGCAACTAGGACCCTGCAAGTCCTTAGAGCCCCAGATGCCACCAGTCATCTGACACCCAGAGCCTGGGCCAATGACTTTGTTTTCCCCATGGAAAATTGCCTCCATTTCTGGCCACTCGCCCTGACCAAGAGGGTGGTGCCCAGCAAGAAATTTGCAAGCTTTGCTGGATTGCTCCAAATCTAAAGCTGCCACTTGTTGTTGTTCTATTTCTCTAGAGTCCCATCATGCTGTTCTCAGATTGCTAAAGTCCATACCTCCTCGGTGTGTACTTATGGCTGCAGATCTTCACAGCACAGACGCTTTCTTCTGCATGCTGTTCTTTCCCAGTTCAGGGCTCCTTCAAGGCTCTCCCTGAATGGCTACGCCGCCCCCTTTTATCCCAGTTCTCTTCAATGCTCACAGCTGCAGCCCATCAAGGACAACCAGGACCTGTGGGGCAAAGCCTCTAGACAGATATTCAAATAGAATCCATTTCCTCTACTCTAGCCAGTAAGTACTACCCTACAAGTCCTCAGAACCCCAAAGGCCACCTTTCATCTGACACCCAGACCCTGGGGAAAGGACTTCTTTTTCCCATGGCAAATGGCCTCCCTTGGCAGCCACTCACCCTGGCAGAAAGTGGGAGCCTAGCTAGAATGATGCAATCGTTGCTGGATTTTTCCAAAAGAAAAGCTGCCAGCAACTAGGGCCCTGGAAGTACTTAGAGCCTCAAACGCCACCTTGAACATATTACTGAGACCCTGGGGAAAGGACTTCTTTTTCCCATGGAAAATGGCCTTCATTTGTGGCCACTTGGCCTGGCAGGCAGGGCAGTGCCAAGCCAGGAATCTACAAACTCTGCTGGATCCTTCCAGAACGAAAGCTGCCAGCAACTAGGACCCTGCAAGTCCTTAGAGCCCCAGATGCCACCAGTCATCTGACACCCAGAGCCTGGGCCAATGACTTTGTTTTCCCCATGGAAAATTGCCTCCATTTCTGGCCACTCGCCCTGACCAAGAGGGTGGTGCCCAGCAAGAAATTTGCAAGCTTTGCTGGATTGCTCCAAATCTAAAGCTGCCACTTGTTGTTGTTCTATTTCTCTAGAGTCCCATCATGCTGTTCTCAGATTGCTAAAGTCCATACCTCCTCGGTGTGTTCTTATGGCTGCAGATCTTCACAGCACAGACGCTTTCTTCTGCATGCTGTTCTTTCCCAGTTCAGGGCTCCTTCAAGGCTCTCCCTGAATGGCTACGCCGCCCCCTTTTATCCCAGTTCTCTTCAATGCTCACAGCTGCAGCCCATCAAGGACAACCAGGACCTGTGGGGCAAAGCCTCTAGACAGATATTCAAATAGAATCCATTTCCTCTACTCTAGCCAGTAAGTACTACCCTACAAGTCCTCAGAACCCCAAAGGCCACCTTTCATCTGACACCCAGACCCTGGGGAAAGGACTTCTTTTTCCCATGGCAAATGGCCTCCCTTGGCAGCCACTCACCCTGGCAGAAAGTGGGAGCCTAGCTAGAATGATGCAATCGTTGCTGGATTTTTCCAAAAGAAAAGCTGCCAGCAACTAGGGCCCTGGAAGTACTTAGAGCCTCAAACGCCACCTTGAACATATTACTGAGACCCTGGGGAAAGGACTTCTTTTTCCCATGGAAAATGGCCTTCATTTGTGGCCACTTGGCCTGGCAGGCAGGGCAGTGCCAAGCCAGGAATCTACAAACTCTGCTGGATCCTTCCAGAACGAAAGCTGCCAGCAACTAGGACCCTGCAAGTCCTTAGAGCCCCAGATGCCACCAGTCATCTGACACCCAGAGCCTGGGCCAATGACTTTGTTTTCCCCATGGAAAATTGCCTCCATTTCTGGCCACTCGCCCTGACCAAGAGGGTGGTGCCCAGCAAGAAATTTGCAAGCTTTGCTGGATTGCTCCAAATCTAAAGCTGCCACTTGTTGTTGTTCTATTTCTCTAGAGTCCCATCATGCTGTTCTCAGATTGCTAAAGTCCATACCTCCTCGGTGTGTTCTTATGGCTGCAGATCTTCACAGCACAGACGCTTTCTTCTGCATGCTGTTCTTTCCCAGTTCAGGGCTCCTTCAAGGCTCTCCCTGAATGGCTACGCCGCCCCCTTTTATCCCAGTTCTCTTCAATGCTCACAGCTGCAGCCCATCAAGGACAACCAGGACCTGTGGGACAGATATTCAAATAGAATCCATTTCCTCTACTCTAGCCAGTAAGTACTACCCTACAAGTCCTCAGAACCCCAAAGGCCACCTTTCATCTGACACCCAGACCCTGGGGAAAGGACTTCTTTTTCCCATGGCAAATGGCCTCCCTTGGCAGCCACTCACCCTGGCAGAAAGTGGGAGCCTAGCTAGAATGATGCAATCGTTGCTGGATTTTTCCAAAAGAAAAGCTGCCAGCAACTAGGGCCCTGGAAGTACTTAGAGCCTCAAACGCCACCTTGAACATATTCCTGAGACCCTGGGGAAAGGACTTCGTTTTTCCCATGGAAAATGGCCTTCATTTCTGGCCACTTGGCCTGGCAGGCAGGGCAGTGCCAAGCCAGGAATCTACAAACTGTGCTGGATCCTTCCAGAACGAAAGCTGCCAGCAACTAGGACCCTGCAAGTCCTTACAGCCCCAGATGCCACCAGTCATCTGACACCCAGAGCCTGGGCCAATGACTTCGTTTTCCCCATGGAAAATGGCCTCCATTTCTGGCCACTCGCCCTGACCAAGAGGGTGGTGCCCAGCAAGAAATTTGCAAGCTTTGCTGGATTGCTCCAAATCGAAAGCTGCCACTTCTTGTTGTTTTATTTCTCTAGAGTCCCATCATGCTGTTCTCAGATTGCTAAAGTCCATACCTCCTCGGTGTGTTCTTATGGCTGCAGATCTTCACAGCACAGACGCTTTCTTCTGCATGCTGTTCTTTCCCAGTTCAGGGCTCCTTCAAGGCTCTCCCTGAATGGCTACGCCGCCCCCTTTTATCCCAGTTCTCTTCAATGCTCACAGCTGCAGCCCATCAAGGACAACCAGGACCTGTGGGACAGATATTCAAATAGAATCCATTTCCTCTACTCTAGCCAGTAAGTACTACCCTACAAGTCCTCAGAACCCCAAAGGCCACCTTTCATCTGACACCCAGACCCTGGGGAAAGGACTTCTTTTTCCCATGGCAAATGGCCTCCCTTGGCAGCCACTCACCCTGGCAGAAAGTGGGAGCCTAGCTAGAATGATGCAATCGTTGCTGGATTTTTCCAAAAGAAAAGCTGGCAGCAACTAGGGCCCTGGAAGTACTTAGAGCCTCAAACGCCACCTTGAACATATTACTGAGACCCTGGGGAAAGGACTTCGTTTTTCCCATGGAAAATGGCCTTCATTTCTGGCCACTTGGCCTGGCAGGCAGGGCAGTGCCAAGCCAGGAATCTACAAACTCTGCTGGATCCTTCCAGAACGAAAGCTGCCAGCAACTAGGACCCTGCAAGTCCTTACAGCCCCAGATGCCACCAGTCATCTGACACCCAGAGCCTGGGCCAATGACTTCGTTTTCCCCATGGAAAATGGCCTCCATTTCTGGCCACTCGCCCTGACCAAGAGGGTGGTGCCCAGCAAGAAATTTGCAAGCTTTGCTGGATTGCTCCAAATCGAAAGCTGCCACTTGTTGTTGTTTTATTTCTCTAGAGTCCCATAATGCTGTTCTCAGATTGCTAAAGTCCATACCTCCTCGGTGTGTTCTTATGGCTGCAGATCTTCACAGCACAGACGCTTTCTTCTGCATGCTGTTCTTTCCCAGTTCAGGGCTCCTTCAAGGCTCTCCCTGAATGGCTAAGCCGCCCCCTTTTATCCCAGTTCTCTTCAATGCTCACAGCTGCAGCCCATCAAGGACAACCAGGACCTGTGGGACAGATATTCAAATAGAATCCATTTCCTCTACTCTAGCCAGTAAGTACTACCCTACAAGTCCTCAGAACCCCAAAGGCCACCTTTCATCTGACACCCAGACCCTGGGGAAAGGACTTCTTTTTCCCATGGCAAATGGCCTCCCTTGGCAGCCACTCACCCTGGCAGAAAGTGGGAGCCTAGCTAGAATGATGCAATCGTTGCTGGATTTTTCCAAAAGAAAAGCTGCCAGCAACTAGGGCCCTGGAAGTACTTAGAGCCTCAAACGCCACCTTGAACATATTACTGAGACCCTGGGGAAAGGACTTCTTTTTCCCATGGAAAATGGCCTTCATTTGTGGCCACTTGGCCTGGCAGGCAGGGCAGTGCCAAGCCAGGAATCTACAAACTCTGCTGGATCCTTCCAGAACGAAAGCTGCCAGCAACTAGGACCCTGCAAGTCCTTAGAGCCCCAGATGCCACCAGTCATCTGACACCCAGAGCCTGGGCCAATGACTTTGTTTTCCCCATGGAAAATTGCCTCCATTTCTGGCCACTCGCCCTGACCAAGAGGGTGGTGCCCAGCAAGAAATTTGCAAGCTTTGCTGGATTGCTCCAAATCTAAAGCTGCCACTTGTTGTTGTTCTATTTCTCTAGAGTCCCATCATGCTGTTCTCAGATTGCTAAAGTCCATACCTCCTCGGTGTGTTCTTATGGCTGCAGATCTTCACAGCACAGACGCTTTCTTCTGCATGCTGTTCTTTCCCAGTTCAGGGCTCCTTCAAGGCTCTCCCTGAATGGCTACGCCGCCCCCTTTTATCCCAGTTCTCTTCAATGCTCACAGCTGCAGCCCATCAAGGACAACCAGGACCTGTGGGGCAAAGCCTCTAGACAGATATTCAAATAGAATCCATTTCCTCTACTCTAGCCAGTAAGTACTACCCTACAAGTCCTCAGAACCCCAAAGGCCACCTTTCATCTGACACCCAGACCCTGGGGAAAGGACTTCTTTTTCCCATGGCAAATGGCCTCCCTTGGCAGCCACTCACCCTGGCAGAAAGTGGGAGCCTAGCTAGAATGATGCAATCGTTGCTGGATTTTTCCAAAAGAAAAGCTGCCAGCAACTAGGGCCCTGGAAGTACTTAGAGCCTCAAACGCCACCTTGAACATATTACTGAGACCCTGGGGAAAGGACTTCTTTTTCCCATGGAAAATGGCCTTCATTTGTGGCCACTTGGCCTGGCAGGCAGGGCAGTGCCAAGCCAGGAATCTACAAACTCTGCTGGATCCTTCCAGAACGAAAGCTGCCAGCAACTAGGACCCTGCAAGTCCTTAGAGCCCCAGATGCCACCAGTCATCTGACACCCAGAGCCTGGGCCAATGACTTTGTTTTCCCCATGGAAAATTGCCTCCATTTCTGGCCACTCGCCCTGACCAAGAGGGTGGTGCCCAGCAAGAAATTTGCAAGCTTTGCTGGATTGCTCCAAATCTAAAGCTGCCACTTGTTGTTGTTCTATTTCTCTAGAGTCCCATCATGCTGTTCTCAGATTGCTAAAGTCCATACCTCCTCGGTGTGTTCTTATGGCTGCAGATCTTCACAGCACAGACGCTTTCTTCTGCATGCTGTTCTTTCCCAGTTCAGGGCTCCTTCAAGGCTCTCCCTGAATGGCTACGCCGCCCCCTTTTATCCCAGTTCTCTTCAATGCTCACAGCTGCAGCCCATCAAGGACAACCAGGACCTGTGGGACAGATATTCAAATAGAATCCATTTCCTCTACTCTAGCCAGTAAGTACTACCCTACAAGTCCTCAGAACCCCAAAGGCCACCTTTCATCTGACACCCAGACCCTGGGGAAAGGACTTCTTTTTCCCATGGCAAATGGCCTCCCTTGGCAGCCACTCACCCTGGCAGAAAGTGGGAGCCTAGCTAGAATGATGCAATCGTTGCTGGATTTTTCCAAAAGAAAAGCTGCCAGCAACTAGGGCCCTGGAAGTACTTAGAGCCTCAAACGCCACCTTGAACATATTCCTGAGACCCTGGGGAAAGGACTTCGTTTTTCCCATGGAAAATGGCCTTCATTTCTGGCCACTTGGCCTGGCAGGCAGGGCAGTGCCAAGCCAGGAATCTACAAACTGTGCTGGATCCTTCCAGAACGAAAGCTGCCAGCAACTAGGACCCTGCAAGTCCTTACAGCCCCAGATGCCACCAGTCATCTGACACCCAGAGCCTGGGCCAATGACTTCGTTTTCCCCATGGAAAATGGCCTCCATTTCTGGCCACTCGCCCTGACCAAGAGGGTGGTGCCCAGCAAGAAATTTGCAAGCTTTGCTGGATTGCTCCAAATCGAAAGCTGCCACTTCTTGTTGTTTTATTTCTCTAGAGTCCCATCATGCTGTTCTCAGATTGCTAAAGTCCATACCTCCTCGGTGTGTTCTTATGGCTGCAGATCTTCACAGCACAGACGCTTTCTTCTGCATGCTGTTCTTTCCCAGTTCAGGGCTCCTTCAAGGCTCTCCCTGAATGGCTACGCCGCCCCCTTTTATCCCAGTTCTCTTCAATGCTCACAGCTGCAGCCCATCAAGGACAACCAGGACCTGTGGGACAGATATTCAAATAGAATCCATTTCCTCTACTCTAGCCAGTAAGTACTACCCTACAAGTCCTCAGAACCCCAAAGGCCACCTTTCATCTGACACCCAGACCCTGGGGAAAGGACTTCTTTTTCCCATGGCAAATGGCCTCCCTTGGCAGCCACTCACCCTGGCAGAAAGTGGGAGCCTAGCTAGAATGATGCAATCGTTGCTGGATTTTTCCAAAAGAAAAGCTGGCAGCAACTAGGGCCCTGGAAGTACTTAGAGCCTCAAACGCCACCTTGAACATATTACTGAGACCCTGGGGAAAGGACTTCGTTTTTCCCATGGAAAATGGCCTTCATTTCTGGCCACTTGGCCTGGCAGGCAGGGCAGTGCCAAGCCAGGAATCTACAAACTCTGCTGGATCCTTCCAGAACGAAAGCTGCCAGCAACTAGGACCCTGCAAGTCCTTACAGCCCCAGATGCCACCAGTCATCTGACACCCAGAGCCTGGGCCAATGACTTCGTTTTCCCCATGGAAAATGGCCTCCATTTCTGGCCACTCGCCCTGACCAAGAGGGTGGTGCCCAGCAAGAAATTTGCAAGCTTTGCTGGATTGCTCCAAATCTAAAGCTGCCACTTGTTGTTGTTTTATTTCTCTAGAGTCCCATAATGCTGTTCTCAGATTGCTAAAGTCCATACCTCCTCGGTGTGTTCTTATGGCTGCAGATCTTCACAGCACAGACGCTTTCTTCTGCATGCTGTTCTTTCCCAGTTCAGGGCTCCTTCAAGGCTCTCCCTGAATGGCTAAGCCGCCCCCTTTTATCCCAGTTCTCTTCAATGCTCACAGCTGCAGCCCATCAAGGACAACCAGGACCTGTGGGACAGATATTCAAATAGAATCCATTTCCTCTACTCTAGCCAGTAAGTACTACCCTACAAGTCCTCAGAACCCCAAAGGCCACCTTTCATCTGACACCCAGACCCTGGGGAAAGGACTTCTTTTTCCCATGGCAAATGGCCTCCCTTGGCAGCCACTCACCCTGGCAGAAAGTGGGAGCCTAGCTAGAATGATGCAATCGTTGCTGGATTTTTCCAAAAGAAAAGCTGGCAGCAACTAGGGCCCTGGAAGTACTTAGAGCCTCAAACGCCACCTTGAACATATTACTGAGACCCTGGGGAAAGGACTTCGTTTTTCCCATGGAAAATGGCCTTCATTTGTGGCCACTTGGCCTGGCAGGCAGGGCAGTGCCAAGCCAGGAATCTACAAACTGTGCTGGATCCTTCCAGAACGAAAGCTGCCAGCAACTAGGACCCTGCAAGTCCTTAGAGCCCCAGATGCCACCAGTCATCTGACACCCAGAGCCTGGGCCAATGACTTCGTTTTCCCCATGGAAAATGGCCTCCATTTCTGGCCACTCGCCCTGACCAAGAGGGTGGTGCCCAGCAAGAAATTTGCAAGCTTTGCTGGATTGCTCCAAATCGAAAGCTGCCACTTCTTGTTGTTTTATTTCTCTAGAGTCCCATCATGCTGTTCTCAGATTGCTAAAGTCCATACCTCCTCGGTGTGTTCTTATGGCTGCAGATCTTCACAGCACAGACGCTTTCTTCTGCATGCTGTTCTTTCCCAGTTCAGGGCTCCTTCAAGGCTCTCCCTGAATGGCTACGCCGCCCCCTTTTATCCCAGTTCTCTTCAATGCTCACAGCTGCAGCCCATCAAGGACAACCAGGACCTGTGGGGCAAAGCCTCTAGACAGATATTCAAATAGAATCCATTTCCTCTACTCTAGCCAGTAAGTACTACCCTACAAGTCCTCAGAACCCCAAAGGCCACCTTTCATCTGACACCCAGACCCTGGGGAAAGGACTTCTTTTTCCCATGGCAAATGGCCTCCCTTGGCAGCCACTCACCCTGGCAGAAAGTGGGAGCCTAGCTAGAATGATGCAATCGTTGCTGGATTTTTCCAAAAGAAAAGCTGCCAGCAACTAGGGCCCTGGAAGTACTTAGAGCCTCAAACGCCACCTTGAACATATTACTGAGACCCTGGGGAAAGGACTTCTTTTTCCCATGGAAAATGGCCTTCATTTGTGGCCACTTGGCCTGGCAGGCAGGGCAGTGCCAAGCCAGGAATCTACAAACTCTGCTGGATCCTTCCAGAACGAAAGCTGCCAGCAACTAGGACCCTGCAAGTCCTTACAGCCCCAGATGCCACCAGTCATCTGACACCCAGAGCCTGGGCCAATGACTTTGTTTTCCCCATGGAAAATTGCCTCCATTTCTGGCCACTCGCCCTGACCAAGAGGGTGGTGCCCAGCAAGAAATTTGCAAGCTTTGCTGGATTGCTCCAAATCTAAAGCTGCCACTTGTTGTTGTTCTATTTCTCTAGAGTCCCATCATGCTGTTCTCAGATTGCTAAAGTCCATACCTCCTCGGTGTGTTCTTATGGCTGCAGATCTTCACAGCACAGACGCTTTCTTCTGCATGCTGTTCTTTCCCAGTTCAGGGCTCCTTCAAGGCTCTCCCTGAATGGCTACGCCGCCCCCTTTTATCCCAGTTCTCTTCAATGCTCACAGCTGCAGCCCATCAAGGACAACCAGGACCTGTGGGGCAAAGCCTCTAGACAGATATTCAAATAGAATCCATTTCCTCTACTCTAGCCAGTAAGTACTACCCTACAAGTCCTCAGAACCCCAAAGGCCACCTTTCATCTGACACCCAGACCCTGGGGAAAGGACTTCTTTTTCCCATGGCAAATGGCCTCCCTTGGCAGCCACTCACCCTGGCAGAAAGTGGGAGCCTAGCTAGAATGATGCAATCGTTGCTGGATTTTTCCAAAAGAAAAGCTGCCAGCAACTAGGGCCCTGGAAGTACTTAGAGCCTCAAACGCCACCTTGAACATATTACTGAGACCCTGGGGAAAGGACTTCTTTTTCCCATGGAAAATGGCCTTCATTTGTGGCCACTTGGCCTGGCAGGCAGGGCAGTGCCAAGCCAGGAATCTACAAACTCTGCTGGATCCTTCCAGAACGAAAGCTGCCAGCAACTAGGACCCTGCAAGTCCTTAGAGCCCCAGATGCCACCAGTCATCTGACACCCAGAGCCTGGGCCAATGACTTTGTTTTCCCCATGGAAAATTGCCTCCATTTCTGGCCACTCGCCCTGACCAAGAGGGTGGTGCCCAGCAAGAAATTTGCAAGCTTTGCTGGATTGCTCCAAATCTAAAGCTGCCACTTGTTGTTGTTCTATTTCTCTAGAGTCCCATCATGCTGTTCTCAGATTGCTAAAGTCCATACCTCCTCGGTGTGTTCTTATGGCTGCAGATCTTCACAGCACAGACGCTTTCTTCTGCATGCTGTTCTTTCCCAGTTCAGGGCTCCTTCAAGGCTCTCCCTGAATGGCTACGCCGCCCCCTTTTATCCCAGTTCTCTTCAATGCTCACAGCTGCAGCCCATCAAGGACAACCAGGACCTGTGGGACAGATATTCAAATAGAATCCATTTCCTCTACTCTAGCCAGTAAGTACTACCCTACAAGTCCTCAGAACCCCAAAGGCCACCTTTCATCTGACACCCAGACCCTGGGGAAAGGACTTCTTTTTCCCATGGCAAATGGCCTCCCTTGGCAGCCACTCACCCTGGCAGAAAGTGGGAGCCTAGCTAGAATGATGCAATCGTTGCTGGATTTTTCCAAAAGAAAAGCTGCCAGCAACTAGGGCCCTGGAAGTACTTAGAGCCTCAAACGCCACCTTGAACATATTACTGAGACCCTGGGGAAAGGACTTCTTTTTCCCATGGAAAATGGCCTTCATTTGTGGCCACTTGGCCTGGCAGGCAGGGCAGTGCCAAGCCAGGAATCTACAAACTCTGCTGGATCCTTCCAGAACAAAAGCTGCCAGCAACTAGGACCCTGCAAGTCCTTAGAGCCCCAGATGCCACCAGTCATCTGACACCCAGAGCCTGGGCCAATGACTTCGTTTTCCCCATGGAAAATGGCCTCCATTTCTGGCCACTCGCCCTGACCAAGAGGGTGGTGCCCAGCAAGAAATTTGCAAGCTTTGCTGGATTGCTCCAAATCGAAAGCTGCCACTTCTTGTTGTTTTATTTCTCTAGAGTCCCATCATGCTGTTCTCAGATTGCTAAAGTCCATACCTCCTCGGTGTGTTCTTATGGCTGCAGATCTTCACAGCACAGACGCTTTCTTCTGCATGCTGTTCTTTCCCAGTTCAGGGCTCCTTCAAGGCTCTCCCTGAATGGCTACGCCGCCCCCTTTTATCCCAGTTCTCTTCAATGCTCACAGCTGCAGCCCATCAAGGACAACCAGGACCTGTGGGGCAAAGCCTCTAGACAGATATTCAAATAGAATCCATTTCCTCTACTCTAGCCAGTAAGTACTACCCTACAAGTCCTCAGAACCCCAAAGGCCACCTTTCATCTGACACCCAGACCCTGGGGAAAGGACTTCTTTTTCCCATGGCAAATGGCCTCCCTTGGCAGCCACTCACCCTGGCAGAAAGTGGGAGCCTAGCTAGAATGATGCAATCGTTGCTGGATTTTTCCAAAAGAAAAGCTGGCAGCAACTAGGGCCCTGGAAGTACTTAGAGCCTCAAACGCCACCTTGAACATATTCCTGAGACCCTGGGGAAAGGACTTCGTTTTTCCCATGGAAAATGGCCTTCATTTCTGGCCACTTGGCCTGGCAGGCAGGGCAGTGCCAAGCCAGGAATCTACAAACTGTGCTGGATCCTTCCAGAACGAAAGCTGCCAGCAACTAGGACCCTGCAAGTCCTTAGAGCCCCAGATGCCACCAGTCATCTGACACCCAGAGCCTGGGCCAATGACTTCGTTTTCCCCATGGAAAATGGCCTCCATTTCTGGCCACTCGCCCTGACCAAGAGGGTGGTGCCCAGCAAGAAATTTGCAAGCTTTGCTGGATTGCTCCAAATCTAAAGCTGCCACTTGTTGTTGTTCTATTTCTCTAGAGTCCCATCATGCTGTTCTCAGATTGCTAAAGTCCATACCTCCTCGGTGTGTTCTTATGGCTGCAGATCTTCACAGCACAGACGCTTTCTTCTGCATGCTGTTCTTTCCCAGTTCAGGGCTCCTTCAAGGCTCTCCCTGAATGGCTACGCCGCCCCCTTTTATCCCAGTTCTCTTCAATGCTCACAGCTGCAGCCCATCAAGGACAACCAGGACCTGTGGGGCAAAGCCTCTAGACAGATATTCAAATAGAATCCATTTCCTCTACTCTAGCCAGTAAGTACTACCCTACAAGTCCTCAGAACCCCAAAGGCCACCTTTCATCTGACACCCAGACCCTGGGGAAAGGACTTCTTTTTCCCATGGCAAATGGCCTCCCTTGGCAGCCACTCACCCTGGCAGAAAGTGGGAGCCTAGCTAGAATGATGCAATCGTTGCTGGATTTTTCCAAAAGAAAAGCTGCCAGCAACTAGGGCCCTGGAAGTACTTAGAGCCTCAAACGCCACCTTGAACATATTACTGAGACCCTGGGGAAAGGACTTCTTTTTCCCATGGAAAATGGCCTTCATTTGTGGCCACTTGGCCTGGCAGGCAGGGCAGTGCCAAGCCAGGAATCTACAAACTCTGCTGGATCCTTCCAGAACGAAAGCTGCCAGCAACTAGGACCCTGCAAGTCCTTAGAGCCCCAGATGCCACCAGTCATCTGACACCCAGAGCCTGGGCCAATGACTTTGTTTTCCCCATGGAAAATTGCCTCCATTTCTGGCCACTCGCCCTGACCAAGAGGGTGGTGCCCAGCAAGAAATTTGCAAGCTTTGCTGGATTGCTCCAAATCTAAAGCTGCCACTTGTTGTTGTTCTATTTCTCTAGAGTCCCATCATGCTGTTCTCAGATTGCTAAAGTCCATACCTCCTCGGTGTGTTCTTATGGCTGCAGATCTTCACAGCACAGACGCTTTCTTCTGCATGCTGTTCTTTCCCAGTTCAGGGCTCCTTCAAGGCTCTCCCTGAATGGCTACGCCGCCCCCTTTTATCCCAGTTCTCTTCAATGCTCACAGCTGCAGCCCATCAAGGACAACCAGGACCTGTGGGACAGATATTCAAATAGAATCCATTTCCTCTACTCTAGCCAGTAAGTACTACCCTACAAGTCCTCAGAACCCCAAAGGCCACCTTTCATCTGACACCCAGACCCTGGGGAAAGGACTTCTTTTTCCCATGGCAAATGGCCTCCCTTGGCAGCCACTCACCCTGGCAGAAAGTGGGAGCCTAGCTAGAATGATGCAATCGTTGCTGGATTTTTCCAAAAGAAAAGCTGGCAGCAACTAGGGCCCTGGAAGTACTTAGAGCCTCAAATGCCACCTTGAACATATTCCTGAGACCCTGGGGAAAGGACTTCTTTTTCCCATGGAAAATGGCCTTCATTTGTGGCCACTTGGCCTGGCAGGCAGGGCGGTGCCAAGCCAGGAATCTACAAACTCTGCTGGATCCTTCCAGAACGAAAGCTGCCAGCAACTAGGACCCTGCAAGTCCTTAGAGCCCCAGATGCCACCAGTCATCTGACACCCAGAGCCTGGGCCAATGACTTTGTTTTCCCCATGGAAAATTGCCTCCATTTCTGGCCACTCGCCCTGACCAAGAGGGTGGTGCCCAGCAAGAAATTTGCAAGCTTTGCTGGATTGCTCCAAATCTAAAGCTGCCACTTGTTGTTGTTCTATTTCTCTAGAGTCCCATCATGCTGTTCTCAGATTGCTAAAGTCCATACCTCCTCGGTGTGTTCTTATGGCTGCAGATCTTCACAGCACAGACGCTTTCTTCTGCATGCTGTTCTTTCCCAGTTCAGGGCTCCTTCAAGGCTCTCCCTGAATGGCTAAGCCGCCCCCTTTTATCCCAGTTCTCTTCAATGCTCACAGCTGCAGCCCATCAAGGACAACCAGGACCTGTGGGACAGATATTCAAATAGAATCCATTTCCTCTACTCTAGCCAGTAAGTACTACCCTACAAGTCCTCAGAACCCCAAAGGCCACCTTTCATCTGACACCCAGACCCTGGGGAAAGGACTTCTTTTTCCCATGGCAAATGGCCTCCCTTGGCAGCCACTCACCCTGGCAGAAAGTGGGAGCCTAGCTAGAATGATGCAATCGTTGCTGGATTTTTCCAAAAGAAAAGCTGCCAGCAACTAGGGCCCTGGAAGTACTTAGAGCCTCAAACGCCACCTTGAACATATTACTGAGACCCTGGGGAAAGGACTTCTTTTTCCCATGGAAAATGGCCTTCATTTGTGGCCACTTGGCCTGGCAGGCAGGGCAGTGCCAAGCCAGGAATCTACAAACTCTGCTGGATCCTTCCAGAACGAAAGCTGCCAGCAACTAGGACCCTGCAAGTCCTTAGAGCCCCAGATGCCACCAGTCATCTGACACCCAGAGCCTGGGCCAATGACTTTGTTTTCCCCATGGAAAATTGCCTCCATTTCTGGCCACTCGCCCTGACCAAGAGGGTGGTGCCCAGCAAGAAATTTGCAAGCTTTGCTGGATTGCTCCAAATCTAAAGCTGCCACTTGTTGTTGTTCTATTTCTCTAGAGTCCCATCATGCTGTTCTCAGATTGCTAAAGTCCATACCTCCTCGGTGTGTTCTTATGGCTGCAGATCTTCACAGCACAGACGCTTTCTTCTGCATGCTGTTCTTTCCCAGTTCAGGGCTCCTTCAAGGCTCTCCCTGAATGGCTACGCCGCCCCCTTTTATCCCAGTTCTCTTCAATGCTCACAGCTGCAGCCCATCAAGGACAACCAGGACCTGTGGGGCAAAGCCTCTAGACAGATATTCAAATAGAATCCATTTCCTCTACTCTAGCCAGTAAGTACTACCCTACAAGTCCTCAGAACCCCAAAGGCCACCTTTCATCTGACACCCAGACCCTGGGGAAAGGACTTCTTTTTCCCATGGCAAATGGCCTCCCTTGGCAGCCACTCACCCTGGCAGAAAGTGGGAGCCTAGCTAGAATGATGCAATCGTTGCTGGATTTTTCCAAAAGAAAAGCTGGCAGCAACTAGGGCCCTGGAAGTACTTAGAGCCTCAAACGCCACCTTGAACATATTACTGAGACCCTGGGGAAAGGACTTCTTTTTCCCATGGAAAATGGCCTTCATTTGTGGCCACTTGGCCTGGCAGGCAGGGCAGTGCCAAGCCAGGAATCTACAAACTCTGCTGGATCCTTCCAGAACGAAAGCTGCCAGCAACTAGGACCCTGCAAGTCCTTAGAGCCCCAGATGCCACCAGTCATCTGACACCCAGAGCCTGGGCCAATGACTTTGTTTTCCCCATGGAAAATTGCCTCCATTTCTGGCCACTCGCCCTGACCAAGAGGGTGGTGCCCAGCAAGAAATTTGCAAGCTTTGCTGGATTGCTCCAAATCTAAAGCTGCCACTTGTTGTTGTTCTATTTCTCTAGAGTCCCATCATGCTGTTCTCAGATTGCTAAAGTCCATACCTCCTCGGTGTGTTCTTATGGCTGCAGATCTTCACAGCACAGACGCTTTCTTCTGCATGCTGTTCTTTCCCAGTTCAGGGCTCCTTCAAGGCTCTCCCTGAATGGCTACGCCGCCCCCTTTTATCCCAGTTCTCTTCAATGCTCACAGCTGCAGCCCATCAAGGACAACCAGGACCTGTGGGACAGATATTCAAATAGAATCCATTTCCTCTACTCTAGCCAGTAAGTACTACCCTACAAGTCCTCAGAACCCCAAAGGCCACCTTTCATCTGACACCCAGACCCTGGGGAAAGGACTTCTTTTTCCCATGGCAAATGGCCTCCCTTGGCAGCCACTCACCCTGGCAGAAAGTGGGAGCCTAGCTAGAATGATGCAATCGTTGCTGGATTTTTCCAAAAGAAAAGCTGGCAGCAACTAGGGCCCTGGAAGTACTTAGAGCCTCAAATGCCACCTTGAACATATTCCTGAGACCCTGGGGAAAGGACTTCTTTTTCCCATGGAAAATGGCCTTCATTTGTGGCCACTTGGCCTGGCAGGCAGGGCGGTGCCAAGCCAGGAATCTACAAACTCTGCTGGATCCTTCCAGAACGAAAGCTGCCAGCAACTAGGACCCTGCAAGTCCTTAGAGCCCCAGATGCCACCAGTCATCTGACACCCAGAGCCTGGGCCAATGACTTTGTTTTCCCCATGGAAAATTGCCTCCATTTCTGGCCACTCGCCCTGACCAAGAGGGTGGTGCCCAGCAAGAAATTTGCAAGCTTTGCTGGATTGCTCCAAATCTAAAGCTGCCACTTGTTGTTGTTCTATTTCTCTAGAGTCCCATCATGCTGTTCTCAGATTGCTAAAGTCCATACCTCCTCGGTGTGTTCTTATGGCTGCAGATCTTCACAGCACAGACGCTTTCTTCTGCATGCTGTTCTTTCCCAGTTCAGGGCTCCTTCAAGGCTCTCCCTGAATGGCTAAGCCGCCCCCTTTTATCCCAGTTCTCTTCAATGCTCACAGCTGCAGCCCATCAAGGACAACCAGGACCTGTGGGACAGATATTCAAATAGAATCCATTTCCTCTACTCTAGCCAGTAAGTACTACCCTACAAGTCCTCAGAACCCCAAAGGCCACCTTTCATCTGACACCCAGACCCTGGGGAAAGGACTTCTTTTTCCCATGGCAAATGGCCTCCCTTGGCAGCCACTCACCCTGGCAGAAAGTGGGAGCCTAGCTAGAATGATGCAATCGTTGCTGGATTTTTCCAAAAGAAAAGCTGGCAGCAACTAGGGCCCTGGAAGTACTTAGAGCCTCAAACGCCACCTTGAACATATTCCTGAGACCCTGGGGAAAGGACTTCGTTTTTCCCATGGAAAATGGCCTTCATTTCTGGCCACTTGGCCTGGCAGGCAGGGCAGTGCCAAGCCAGGAATCTACAAACTGTGCTGGATCCTTCCAGAACGAAAGCTGCCAGCAACTAGGACCCTGCAAGTCCTTAGAGCCCCAGATGCCACCAGTCATCTGACACCCAGAGCCTGGGCCAATGACTTCGTTTTCCCCATGGAAAATGGCCTCCATTTCTGGCCACTCGCCCTGACCAAGAGGGTGGTGCCCAGCAAGAAATTTGCAAGCTTTGCTGGATTGCTCCAAATCGAAAGCTGCCACTTCTTGTTGTTTTATTTCTCTAGAGTCCCATCATGCTGTTCTCAGATTGCTAAAGTCCATACCTCCTCGGTGTGTTCTTATGGCTGCAGATCTTCACAGCACAGACGCTTTCTTCTGCATGCTGTTCTTTCCCAGTTCAGGGCTCCTTCAAGGCTCTCCCTGAATGGCTACGCCGCCCCCTTTTATCCCAGTTCTCTTCAATGCTCACAGCTGCAGCCCATCAAGGACAACCAGGACCTGTGGGGCAAAGCCTCTAGACAGATATTCAAATAGAATCCATTTCCTCTACTCTAGCCAGTAAGTACTACCCTACAAGTCCTCAGAACCCCAAAGGCCACCTTTCATCTGACACCCAGACCCTGGGGAAAGGACTTCTTTTTCCCATGGCAAATGGCCTCCCTTGGCAGCCACTCACCCTGGCAGAAAGTGGGAGCCTAGCTAGAATGATGCAATCGTTGCTGGATTTTTCCAAAAGAAAAGCTGCCAGCAACTAGGGCCCTGGAAGTACTTAGAGCCTCAAACGCCACCTTGAACATATTACTGAGACCCTGGGGAAAGGACTTCTTTTTCCCATGGAAAATGGCCTTCATTTGTGGCCACTTGGCCTGGCAGGCAGGGCAGTGCCAAGCCAGGAATCTACAAACTCTGCTGGATCCTTCCAGAACGAAAGCTGCCAGCAACTAGGACCCTGCAAGTCCTTAGAGCCCCAGATGCCACCAGTCATCTGACACCCAGAGCCTGGGCCAATGACTTTGTTTTCCCCATGGAAAATTGCCTCCATTTCTGGCCACTCGCCCTGACCAAGAGGGTGGTGCCCAGCAAGAAATTTGCAAGCTTTGCTGGATTGCTCCAAATCTAAAGCTGCCACTTGTTGTTGTTCTATTTCTCTAGAGTCCCATCATGCTGTTCTCAGATTGCTAAAGTCCATACCTCCTCGGTGTGTTCTTATGGCTGCAGATCTTCACAGCACAGACGCTTTCTTCTGCATGCTGTTCTTTCCCAGTTCAGGGCTCCTTCAAGGCTCTCCCTGAATGGCTACGCCGCCCCCTTTTATCCCAGTTCTCTTCAATGCTCACAGCTGCAGCCCATCAAGGACAACCAGGACCTGTGGGGCAAAGCCTCTAGACAGATATTCAAATAGAATCCATTTCCTCTACTCTAGCCAGTAAGTACTACCCTACAAGTCCTCAGAACCCCAAAGGCCACCTTTCATCTGACACCCAGACCCTGGGGAAAGGACTTCTTTTTCCCATGGCAAATGGCCTCCCTTGGCAGCCACTCACCCTGGCAGAAAGTGGGAGCCTAGCTAGAATGATGCAATCGTTGCTGGATTTTTCCAAAAGAAAAGCTGCCAGCAACTAGGGCCCTGGAAGTACTTAGAGCCTCAAACGCCACCTTGAACATATTACTGAGACCCTGGGGAAAGGACTTCTTTTTCCCATGGAAAATGGCCTTCATTTGTGGCCACTTGGCCTGGCAGGCAGGGCAGTGCCAAGCCAGGAATCTACAAACTCTGCTGGATCCTTCCAGAACGAAAGCTGCCAGCAACTAGGACCCTGCAAGTCCTTAGAGCCCCAGATGCCACCAGTCATCTGACACCCAGAGCCTGGGCCAATGACTTTGTTTTCCCCATGGAAAATTGCCTCCATTTCTGGCCACTCGCCCTGACCAAGAGGGTGGTGCCCAGCAAGAAATTTGCAAGCTTTGCTGGATTGCTCCAAATCGAAAGCTGCCACTTGTTGTTGTTCTATTTCTCTAGAGTCCCATCATGCTGTTCTCAGATTGCTAAAGTCCATACCTCCTCGGTGTGTTCTTATGGCTGCAGATCTTCACAGCACAGACGCTTTCTTCTGCATGCTGTTCTTTCCCAGTTCAGGGCTCCTTCAAGGCTCTCCCTGAATGGCTACGCCGCCCCCTTTTATCCCAGTTCTCTTCAATGCTCACAGCTGCAGCCCATCAAGGACAACCAGGACCTGTGGGACAGATATTCAAATAGAATCCATTTCCTCTACTCTAGCCAGTAAGTACTACCCTACAAGTCCTCAGAACCCCAAAGGCCACCTTTCATCTGACACCCAGACCCTGGGGAAAGGACTTCTTTTTCCCATGGCAAATGGCCTCCCTTGGCAGCCACTCACCCTGGCAGAAAGTGGGAGCCTAGCTAGAATGATGCAATCGTTGCTGGATTTTTCCAAAAGAAAAGCTGCCAGCAACTAGGGCCCTGGAAGTACTTAGAGCCTCAAACGCCACCTTGAACATATTACTGAGACCCTGGGGAAAGGACTTCGTTTTTCCCATGGAAAATGGCCTTCATTTGTGGCCACTTGGCCTGGCAGGCAGGGCAGTGCCAAGCCAGGAATCTACAAACTGTGCTGGATCCTTCCAGAACGAAAGCTGCCAGCAACTAGGACCCTGCAAGTCCTTACAGCCCCAGATGCCACCAGTCATCTGACACCCAGAGCCTGGGCCAATGACTTCGTTTTCCCCATGGAAAATGGCCTCCATTTCTGGCCACTCGCCCTGACCAAGAGGGTGGTGCCCAGCAAGAAATTTGCAAGCTTTGCTGGATTGCTCCAAATCGAAAGCTGCCACTTCTTGTTGTTTTATTTCTCTAGAGTCCCATCATGCTGTTCTCAGATTGCTAAAGTCCATACCTCCTCGGTGTGTTCTTATGGCTGCAGATCTTCACAGCACAGACGCTTTCTTCTGCATGCTGTTCTTTCCCAGTTCAGGGCTCCTTCAAGGCTCTCCCTGAATGGCTACGCCGCCCCCTTTTATCCCAGTTCTCTTCAATGCTCACAGCTGCAGCCCATCAAGGACAACCAGGACCTGTGGGGCAAAGCCTCTAGACAGATATTCAAATAGAATCCATTTCCTCTACTCTAGCCAGTAAGTACTACCCTACAAGTCCTCAGAACCCCAAAGGCCACCTTTCATCTGACACCCAGACCCTGGGGAAAGGACTTCTTTTTCCCATGGCAAATGGCCTCCCTTGGCAGCCACTCACCCTGGCAGAAAGTGGGAGCCTAGCTAGAATGATGCAATCGTTGCTGGATTTTTCCAAAAGAAAAGCTGGCAGCAACTAGGGCCCTGGAAGTACTTAGAGCCTCAAACGCCACCTTGAACATATTCCTGAGACCCTGGGGAAAGGACTTCTTTTTCCCATGGAAAATGGCCTTCATTTGTGGCCACTTGGCCTGGCAGGCAGGGCAGTGCCAAGCCAGGAATCTACAAACTCTGCTGGATCCTTCCAGAACGAAAGCTGCCAGCAACTAGGACCCTGCAAGTCCTTAGAGCCCCAGATGCCACCAGTCATCTGACACCCAGAGCCTGGGCCAATGACTTTGTTTTCCCCATGGAAAATTGCCTCCATTTCTGGCCACTCGCCCTGACCAAGAGGGTGGTGCCCAGCAAGAAATTTGCAAGCTTTGCTGGATTGCTCCAAATCTAAAGCTGCCACTTGTTGTTGTTCTATTTCTCTAGAGTCCCATCATGCTGTTCTCAGATTGCTAAAGTCCATACCTCCTCGGTGTGTTCTTATGGCTGCAGATCTTCACAGCACAGACGCTTTCTTCTGCATGCTGTTCTTTCCCAGTTCAGGGCTCCTTCAAGGCTCTCCCTGAATGGCTACGCCGCCCCCTTTTATCCCAGTTCTCTTCAATGCTCACAGCTGCAGCCCATCAAGGACAACCAGGACCTGTGGGGCAAAGCCTCTAGACAGATATTCAAATAGAATCCATTTCCTCTACTCTAGCCAGTAAGTACTACCCTACAAGTCCTCAGAACCCCAAAGGCCACCTTTCATCTGACACCCAGACCCTGGGGAAAGGACTTCTTTTTCCCATGGCAAATGGCCTCCCTTGGCAGCCACTCACCCTGGCAGAAAGTGGGAGCCTAGCTAGAATGATGCAATCGTTGCTGGATTTTTCCAAAAGAAAAGCTGCCAGCAACTAGGGCCCTGGAAGTACTTAGAGCCTCAAACGCCACCTTGAACATATTACTGAGACCCTGGGGAAAGGACTTCTTTTTCCCATGGAAAATGGCCTTCATTTGTGGCCACTTGGCCTGGCAGGCAGGGCAGTGCCAAGCCAGGAATCTACAAACTCTGCTGGATCCTTCCAGAACGAAAGCTGCCAGCAACTAGGACCCTGCAAGTCCTTAGAGCCCCAGATGCCACCAGTCATCTGACACCCAGAGCCTGGGCCAATGACTTTGTTTTCCCCATGGAAAATTGCCTCCATTTCTGGCCACTCGCCCTGACCAAGAGGGTGGTGCCCAGCAAGAAATTTGCAAGCTTTGCTGGATTGCTCCAAATCTAAAGCTGCCACTTGTTGTTGTTCTATTTCTCTAGAGTCCCATCATGCTGTTCTCAGATTGCTAAAGTCCATACCTCCTCGGTGTGTTCTTATGGCTGCAGATCTTCACAGCACAGACGCTTTCTTCTGCATGCTGTTCTTTCCCAGTTCAGGGCTCCTTCAAGGCTCTCCCTGAATGGCTACGCCGCCCCCTTTTATCCCAGTTCTCTTCAATGCTCACAGCTGCAGCCCATCAAGGACAACCAGGACCTGTGGGGCAAAGCCTCTAGACAGATATTCAAATAGAATCCATTTCCTCTACTCTAGCCAGTAAGTACTACCCTACAAGTCCTCAGAACCCCAAAGGCCACCTTTCATCTGACACCCAGACCCTGGGGAAAGGACTTCTTTTTCCCATGGCAAATGGCCTCCCTTGGCAGCCACTCACCCTGGCAGAAAGTGGGAGCCTAGCTAGAATGATGCAATCGTTGCTGGATTTTTCCAAAAGAAAAGCTGGCAGCAACTAGGGCCCTGCAAGTACTTAGAGCCTCAAACGCCACCTTGAACATATTCCTGAGACCCTGGGGAAAGGACTTCGTTTTTCCCATGGAAAATGGCCTTCATTTGTGGCCACTTGGCCTGGCAGGCAGGGCGGTGCCAAGCCAGGAATCTACAAACTCTGCTGGATCCTTCCAGAACGAAAGCTGCCAGCAACTAGGACCCTGCAAGTCCTTAGAGCCCCAGATGCCACCAGTCATCTGACACCCAGAGCCTGGGCCAATGACTTTGTTTTCCCCATGGAAAATTGCCTCCATTTCTGGCCACTCGCCCTGACCAAGAGGGTGGTGCCCAGCAAGAAATTTGCAAGCTTTGCTGGATTGCTCCAAATCGAAAGCTGCCACTTGTTGTTGTTCTATTTCTCTAGAGTCCCATCATGCTGTTCTCAGATTGCTAAAGTCCATACCTCCTCGGTGTGTTCTTATGGCTGCAGATCTTCACAGCACAGACGCTTTCTTCTGCATGCTGTTCTTTCCCAGTTCAGGGCTCCTTCAAGGCTCTCCCTGAATGGCTAAGCCGCCCCCTTTTATCCCAGTTCTCTTCAATGCTCACAGCTGCAGCCCATCAAGGACAACCAGGACCTGTGGGACAGATATTCAAATAGAATCCATTTCCTCTACTCTAGCCAGTAAGTAGTACCCTACAAGTCCTCAGAACCCCAAAGGCCACCTTTCATCTGACACCCAGACCCTGGGGAAAGGACTTCTTTTTCCCATGGCAAATGGCCTCCCTTGGCAGCCACTCACCCTGGCAGAAAGTGGGAGCCTAGCTAGAATGATGCAATCGTTGCTGGATTTTTCCAAAAGAAAAGCTGGCAGCAACTAGGGCCCTGCAAGTACTTAGAGCCTCAAACGCCACCTTGAACATATTCCTGAGACCCTGGGGAAAGGACTTCGTTTTTCCCATGGAAAATGGCCTTCATTTGTGGCCACTTGGCCTGGCAGGCAGGGCGGTGCCAAGCCAGGAATCTACAAACTCTGCTGGATCCTTCCAGAACGAAAGCTGCCAGCAACTAGGACCCTGCAAGTCCTTAGAGCCCCAGATGCCACCAGTCATCTGACACCCAGAGCCTGGGCCAATGACTTTGTTTTCCCCATGGAAAATTGCCTCCATTTCTGGCCACTCGCCCTGACCAAGAGGGTGGTGCCCAGCAAGAAATTTGCAAGCTTTGCTGGATTGCTCCAAATCTAAAGCTGCCACTTGTTGTTGTTCTATTTCTCTAGAGTCCCATCATGCTGTTCTCAGATTGCTAAAGTCCATACCTCCTCGGTGTGTTCTTATGGCTGCAGATCTTCACAGCACAGACGCTTTCTTCTGCATGCTGTTCTTTCCCAGTTCAGGGCTCCTTCAAGGCTCTCCCTGAATGGCTACGCCGCCCCCTTTTATCCCAGTTCTCTTCAATGCTCACAGCTGCAGCCCATCAAGGACAACCAGGACCTGTGGGGCAAAGCCTCTAGACAGATATTCAAATAGAATCCATTTCCTCTACTCTAGCCAGTAAGTACTACCCTACAAGTCCTCAGAACCCCAAAGGCCACCTTTCATCTGACACCCAGACCCTGGGGAAAGGACTTCTTTTTCCCATGGCAAATGGCCTCCCTTGGCAGCCACTCACCCTGGCAGAAAGTGGGAGCCTAGCTAGAATGATGCAATCGTTGCTGGATTTTTCCAAAAGAAAAGCTGCCAGCAACTAGGGCCCTGGAAGTACTTAGAGCCTCAAACGCCACCTTGAACATATTCCTGAGACCCTGGGGAAAGGACTTCGTTTTTCCCATGGGAAATGGCCTTCATTTGTGGCCACTTGGCCTGGCAGGCAGGGCAGTGCCAAGCCAGGAATCTACAAACTGTGCTGGATCCTTCCAGAACGAAAGCTGCCAGCAACTAGGACCCTGCAAGTCCTTAGAGCCCCAGATGCCACCAGTCATCTGACACCCAGAGCCTGGGCCAATGACTTTGTTTTCCCCATGGAAAATTGCCTCCATTTCTGGCCACTCGCCCTGACCAAGAGGGTGGTGCCCAGCAAGAAATTTGCAAGCTTTGCTGGATTGCTCCAAATCTAAAGCTGCCACTTGTTGTTGTTCTATTTCTCTAGAGTCCCATCATGCTGTTCTCAGATTGCTAAAGTCCATACCTCCTCGGTGTGTTCTTATGGCTGCAGATCTTCACAGCACAGACGCTTTCTTCTGCATGCTGTTCTTTCCCAGTTCAGGGCTCCTTCAAGGCTCTCCCTGAATGGCTACGCCGCCCCCTTTTATCCCAGTTCTCTTCAATGCTCACAGCTGCAGCCCATCAAGGACAACCAGGACCTGTGGGGCAAAGCCTCTAGACAGATATTCAAATAGAATCCATTTCCTCTACTCTAGCCAGTAAGTACTACCCTACAAGTCCTCAGAACCCCAAAGGCCACCTTTCATCTGACACCCAGACCCTGGGGAAAGGACTTCTTTTTCCCATGGCAAATGGCCTCCCTTGGCAGCCACTCACCCTGGCAGAAAGTGGGAGCCTAGCTAGAATGATGCAATCGTTGCTGGATTTTTCCAAAAGAAAAGCTGCCAGCAACTAGGGCCCTGGAAGTACTTAGAGCCTCAAACGCCACCTTGAACATATTACTGAGACCCTGGGGAAAGGACTTCTTTTTCCCATGGAAAATGGCCTTCATTTGTGGCCACTTGGCCTGGCAGGCAGGGCAGTGCCAAGCCAGGAATCTACAAACTCTGCTGGATCCTTCCAGAACGAAAGCTGCCAGCAACTAGGACCCTGCAAGTCCTTAGAGCCCCAGATGCCACCAGTCATCTGACACCCAGAGCCTGGGCCAATGACTTTGTTTTCCCCATGGAAAATTGCCTCCATTTCTGGCCACTCGCCCTGACCAAGAGGGTGGTGCCCAGCAAGAAATTTGCAAGCTTTGCTGGATTGCTCCAAATCTAAAGCTGCCACTTGTTGTTGTTCTATTTCTCTAGAGTCCCATCATGCTGTTCTCAGATTGCTAAAGTCCATACCTCCTCGGTGTGTTCTTATGGCTGCAGATCTTCACAGCACAGACGCTTTCTTCTGCATGCTGTTCTTTCCCAGTTCAGGGCTCCTTCAAGGCTCTCCCTGAATGGCTAAGCCGCCCCCTTTTATCCCAGTTCTCTTCAATGCTCACAGCTGCAGCCCATCAAGGACAACCAGGACCTGTGGGACAGATATTCAAATAGAATCCATTTCCTCTACTCTAGCCAGTAAGTACTACCCTACAAGTCCTCAGAACCCCAAAGGCCACCTTTCATCTGACACCCAGACCCTGGGGAAAGGACTTCTTTTTCCCATGGCAAATGGCCTCCCTTGGCAGCCACTCACCCTGGCAGAAAGTGGGAGCCTAGCTAGAATGATGCAATCGTTGCTGGATTTTTCCAAAAGAAAAGCTGGCAGCAACTAGGGCCCTGGAAGTACTTAGAGCCTCAAACGCCACCTTGAACATATTACTGAGACCCTGGGGAAAGGACTTCGTTTTTCCCATGGAAAATGGCCTTCATTTCTGGCCACTTGGCCTGGCAGGCAGGGCAGTGCCAAGCCAGGAATCTACAAACTGTGCTGGATCCTTCCAGAACGAAAGCTGCCAGCAACTAGGACCCTGCAAGTCCTTACAGCCCCAGATGCCACCAGTCATCTGACACCCAGAGCCTGGGCCAATGACTTCGTTTTCCCCATGGAAAATGGCCTCCATTTCTGGCCACTCGCCCTGACCAAGAGGGTGGTGCCCAGCAAGAAATTTGCAAGCTTTGCTGGATTGCTCCAAATCGAAAGCTGCCACTTCTTGTTGTTTTATTTCTCTAGAGTCCCATCATGCTGTTCTCAGATTGCTAAAGTCCATACCTCCTCGGTGTGTTCTTATGGCTGCAGATCTTCACAGCACAGACGCTTTCTTCTGCATGCTGTTCTTTCCCAGTTCAGGGCTCCTTCAAGGCTCTCCCTGAATGGCTACGCCGCCCCCTTTTATCCCAGTTCTCTTCAATGCTCACAGCTGCAGCCCATCAAGGACAACCAGGACCTGTGGGGCAAAGCCTCTAGACAGATATTCAAATAGAATCCATTTCCTCTACTCTAGCCAGTAAGTACTACCCTACAAGTCCTCAGAACCCCAAAGGCCACCTTTCATCTGACACCCAGACCCTGGGGAAAGGACTTCTTTTTCCCATGGCAAATGGCCTCCCTTGGCAGCCACTCACCCTGGCAGAAAGTGGGAGCCTAGCTAGAATGATGCAATCGTTGCTGGATTTTTCCAAAAGAAAAGCTGCCAGCAACTAGGGCCCTGGAAGTACTTAGAGCCTCAAACGCCACCTTGAACATATTACTGAGACCCTGGGGAAAGGACTTCTTTTTCCCATGGAAAATGGCCTTCATTTGTGGCCACTTGGCCTGGCAGGCAGGGCAGTGCCAAGCCAGGAATCTACAAACTCTGCTGGATCCTTCCAGAACGAAAGCTGCCAGCAACTAGGACCCTGCAAGTCCTTACAGCCCCAGATGCCACCAGTCATCTGACACCCAGAGCCTGGGCCAATGACTTTGTTTTCCCCATGGAAAATTGCCTCCATTTCTGGCCACTCGCCCTGACCAAGAGGGTGGTGCCCAGCAAGAAATTTGCAAGCTTTGCTGGATTGCTCCAAATCTAAAGCTGCCACTTGTTGTTGTTCTATTTCTCTAGAGTCCCATCATGCTGTTCTCAGATTGCTAAAGTCCATACCTCCTCGGTGTGTTCTTATGGCTGCAGATCTTCACAGCACAGACGCTTTCTTCTGCATGCTGTTCTTTCCCAGTTCAGGGCTCCTTCAAGGCTCTCCCTGAATGGCTACGCCGCCCCCTTTTATCCCAGTTCTCTTCAATGCTCACAGCTGCAGCCCATCAAGGACAACCAGGACCTGTGGGGCAAAGCCTCTAGACAGATATTCAAATAGAATCCATTTCCTCTACTCTAGCCAGTAAGTACTACCCTACAAGTCCTCAGAACCCCAAAGGCCACCTTTCATCTGACACCCAGACCCTGGGGAAAGGACTTCTTTTTCCCATGGCAAATGGCCTCCCTTGGCAGCCACTCACCCTGGCAGAAAGTGGGAGCCTAGCTAGAATGATGCAATCGTTGCTGGATTTTTCCAAAAGAAAAGCTGCCAGCAACTAGGGCCCTGGAAGTACTTAGAGCCTCAAACGCCACCTTGAACATATTACTGAGACCCTGGGGAAAGGACTTCTTTTTCCCATGGAAAATGGCCTTCATTTGTGGCCACTTGGCCTGGCAGGCAGGGCAGTGCCAAGCCAGGAATCTACAAACTCTGCTGGATCCTTCCAGAACGAAAGCTGCCAGCAACTAGGACCCTGCAAGTCCTTAGAGCCCCAGATGCCACCAGTCATCTGACACCCAGAGCCTGGGCCAATGACTTTGTTTTCCCCATGGAAAATTGCCTCCATTTCTGGCCACTCGCCCTGACCAAGAGGGTGGTGCCCAGCAAGAAATTTGCAAGCTTTGCTGGATTGCTCCAAATCTAAAGCTGCCACTTGTTGTTGTTCTATTTCTCTAGAGTCCCATCATGCTGTTCTCAGATTGCTAAAGTCCATACCTCCTCGGTGTGTTCTTATGGCTGCAGATCTTCACAGCACAGACGCTTTCTTCTGCATGCTGTTCTTTCCCAGTTCAGGGCTCCTTCAAGGCTCTCCCTGAATGGCTACGCCGCCCCCTTTTATCCCAGTTCTCTTCAATGCTCACAGCTGCAGCCCATCAAGGACAACCAGGACCTGTGGGGCAAAGCCTCTAGACAGATATTCAAATAGAATCCATTTCCTCTACTCTAGCCAGTAAGTACTACCCTACAAGTCCTCAGAACCCCAAAGGCCACCTTTCATCTGACACCCAGACCCTGGGGAAAGGACTTCTTTTTCCCATGGCAAATGGCCTCCCTTGGCAGCCACTCACCCTGGCAGAAAGTGGGAGCCTAGCTAGAATGATGCAATCGTTGCTGGATTTTTCCAAAAGAAAAGCTGGCAGCAACTAGGGCCCTGCAAGTACTTAGAGCCTCAAACGCCACCTTGAACATATTCCTGAGACCCTGGGGAAAGGACTTCGTTTTTCCCATGGAAAATGGCCTTCATTTGTGGCCACTTGGCCTGGCAGGCAGGGCGGTGCCAAGCCAGGAATCTACAAACTCTGCTGGATCCTTCCAGAACGAAAGCTGCCAGCAACTAGGACCCTGCAAGTCCTTAGAGCCCCAGATGCCACCAGTCATCTGACACCCAGAGCCTGGGCCAATGACTTTGTTTTCCCCATGGAAAATTGCCTCCATTTCTGGCCACTCGCCCTGACCAAGAGGGTGGTGCCCAGCAAGAAATTTGCAAGCTTTGCTGGATTGCTCCAAATCGAAAGCTGCCACTTGTTGTTGTTCTATTTCTCTAGAGTCCCATCATGCTGTTCTCAGATTGCTAAAGTCCATACCTCCTCGGTGTGTTCTTATGGCTGCAGATCTTCACAGCACAGACGCTTTCTTCTGCATGCTGTTCTTTCCCAGTTCAGGGCTCCTTCAAGGCTCTCCCTGAATGGCTAAGCCGCCCCCTTTTATCCCAGTTCTCTTCAATGCTCACAGCTGCAGCCCATCAAGGACAACCAGGACCTGTGGGACAGATATTCAAATAGAATCCATTTCCTCTACTCTAGCCAGTAAGTACTACCCTACAAGTCCTCAGAACCCCAAAGGCCACCTTTCATCTGACACCCAGACCCTGGGGAAAGGACTTCTTTTTCCCATGGCAAATGGCCTCCCTTGGCAGCCACTCACCCTGGCAGAAAGTGGGAGCCTAGCTAGAATGATGCAATCGTTGCTGGATTTTTCCAAAAGAAAAGCTGGCAGCAACTAGGGCCCTGGAAGTACTTAGAGCCTCAAACGCCACCTTGAACATATTACTGAGACCCTGGGGAAAGGACTTCTTTTTCCCATGGAAAATGGCCTTCATTTGTGGCCACTTGGCCTGGCAGGCAGGGCGGTGCCAAGCCAGGAATCTACAAACTCTGCTGGATCCTTCCAGAACGAAAGCTGCCAGCAACTAGGACCCTGCAAGTCCTTAGAGCCCCAGATGCCACCAGTCATCTGACACCCAGAGCCTGGGCCAATGACTTTGTTTTCCCCATGGAAAATTGCCTCCATTTCTGGCCACTCGCCCTGACCAAGAGGGTGGTGCCCAGCAAGAAATTTGCAAGCTTTGCTGGATTGCTCCAAATCTAAAGCTGCCACTTGTTGTTGTTCTATTTCTCTAGAGTCCCATCATGCTGTTCTCAGATTGCTAAAGTCCATACCTCCTCGGTGTGTTCTTATGGCTGCAGATCTTCACAGCACAGACGCTTTCTTCTGCATGCTGTTCTTTCCCAGTTCAGGGCTCCTTCAAGGCTCTCCCTGAATGGCTACGCCGCCCCCTTTTATCCCAGTTCTCTTCAATGCTCACAGCTGCAGCCCATCAAGGACAACCAGGACCTGTGGGGCAAAGCCTCTAGACAGATATTCAAATAGAATCCATTTCCTCTACTCTAGCCAGTAAGTACTACCCTACAAGTCCTCAGAACCCCAAAGGCCACCTTTCATCTGACACCCAGACCCTGGGGAAAGGACTTCTTTTTCCCATGGCAAATGGCCTCCCTTGGCAGCCACTCACCCTGGCAGAAAGTGGGAGCCTAGCTAGAATGATGCAATCGTTGCTGGATTTTTCCAAAAGAAAAGCTGCCAGCAACTAGGGCCCTGGAAGTACTTAGAGCCTCAAACGCCACCTTGAACATATTCCTGAGACCCTGGGGAAAGGACTTCGTTTTTCCCATGGGAAATGGCCTTCATTTGTGGCCACTTGGCCTGGCAGGCAGGGCAGTGCCAAGCCAGGAATCTACAAACTGTGCTGGATCCTTCCAGAACGAAAGCTGCCAGCAACTAGGACCCTGCAAGTCCTTACAGCCCCAGATGCCACCAGTCATCTGACACCCAGAGCCTGGGCCAATGACTTTGTTTTCCCCATGGAAAATTGCCTCCATTTCTGGCCACTCGCCCTGACCAAGAGGGTGGTGCCCAGCAAGAAATTTGCAAGCTTTGCTGGATTGCTCCAAATCTAAAGCTGCCACTTGTTGTTGTTCTATTTCTCTAGAGTCCCATCATGCTGTTCTCAGATTGCTAAAGTCCATACCTCCTCGGTGTGTTCTTATGGCTGCAGATCTTCACAGCACAGACGCTTTCTTCTGCATGCTGTTCTTTCCCAGTTCAGGGCTCCTTCAAGGCTCTCCCTGAATGGCTACGCCGCCCCCTTTTATCCCAGTTCTCTTCAATGCTCACAGCTGCAGCCCATCAAGGACAACCAGGACCTGTGGGGCAAAGCCTCTAGACAGATATTCAAATAGAATCCATTTCCTCTACTCTAGCCAGTAAGTACTACCCTACAAGTCCTCAGAACCCCAAAGGCCACCTTTCATCTGACACCCAGACCCTGGGGAAAGGACTTCTTTTTCCCATGGCAAATGGCCTCCCTTGGCAGCCACTCACCCTGGCAGAAAGTGGGAGCCTAGCTAGAATGATGCAATCGTTGCTGGATTTTTCCAAAAGAAAAGCTGCCAGCAACTAGGGCCCTGGAAGTACTTAGAGCCTCAAACGCCACCTTGAACATATTACTGAGACCCTGGGGAAAGGACTTCTTTTTCCCATGGAAAATGGCCTTCATTTGTGGCCACTTGGCCTGGCAGGCAGGGCAGTGCCAAGCCAGGAATCTACAAACTCTGCTGGATCCTTCCAGAACGAAAGCTGCCAGCAACTAGGACCCTGCAAGTCCTTAGAGCCCCAGATGCCACCAGTCATCTGACACCCAGAGCCTGGGCCAATGACTTTGTTTTCCCCATGGAAAATTGCCTCCATTTCTGGCCACTCGCCCTGACCAAGAGGGTGGTGCCCAGCAAGAAATTTGCAAGCTTTGCTGGATTGCTCCAAATCTAAAGCTGCCACTTGTTGTTGTTCTATTTCTCTAGAGTCCCATCATGCTGTTCTCAGATTGCTAAAGTCCATACCTCCTCGGTGTGTTCTTATGGCTGCAGATCTTCACAGCACAGACGCTTTCTTCTGCATGCTGTTCTTTCCCAGTTCAGGGCTCCTTCAAGGCTCTCCCTGAATGGCTAAGCCGCCCCCTTTTATCCCAGTTCTCTTCAATGCTCACAGCTGCAGCCCATCAAGGACAACCAGGACCTGTGGGACAGATATTCAAATAGAATCCATTTCCTCTACTCTAGCCAGTAAGTACTACCCTACAAGTCCTCAGAACCCCA
This sequence comes from Agelaius phoeniceus, assembly GCF_051311805.1. NCBI lineage: Eukaryota > Metazoa > Chordata > Aves > Passeriformes > Icteridae > Agelaius > Agelaius phoeniceus. The sequence continues at coordinate 7,823,536 of NC_135289.1, read as the reverse complement.
AAGGCCACCTTTCATCTGACACCCAGACCCTGGGGAAAGGACTTCTTTTTCCCATGGCAAATGGCCTCCCTTGGCAGCCACTCACCCTGGCAGAAAGTGGGAGCCTAGCTAGAATGATGCAATCGTTGCTGGATTTTTCCAAAAGAAAAGCTGGCAGCAACTAGGGCCCTGGAAGTACTTAGAGCCTCAAACGCCACCTTGAACATATTACTGAGACCCTGGGGAAAGGACTTCGTTTTTCCCATGGAAAATGGCCTTCATTTCTGGCCACTTGGCCTGGCAGGCAGGGCAGTGCCAAGCCAGGAATCTACAAACTGTGCTGGATCCTTCCAGAACGAAAGCTGCCAGCAACTAGGACCCTGCAAGTCCTTACAGCCCCAGATGCCACCAGTCATCTGACACCCAGAGCCTGGGCCAATGACTTCGTTTTCCCCATGGAAAATGGCCTCCATTTCTGGCCACTCGCCCTGACCAAGAGGGTGGTGCCCAGCAAGAAATTTGCAAGCTTTGCTGGATTGCTCCAAATCGAAAGCTGCCACTTCTTGTTGTTTTATTTCTCTAGAGTCCCATCATGCTGTTCTCAGATTGCTAAAGTCCATACCTCCTCGGTGTGTTCTTATGGCTGCAGATCTTCACAGCACAGACGCTTTCTTCTGCATGCTGTTCTTTCCCAGTTCAGGGCTCCTTCAAGGCTCTCCCTGAATGGCTACGCCGCCCCCTTTTATCCCAGTTCTCTTCAATGCTCACAGCTGCAGCCCATCAAGGACAACCAGGACCTGTGGGGCAAAGCCTCTAGACAGATATTCAAATATAATCCATTTCCTCTACTCTAGCCAGTAAGTACTACCCTACAAGTCCTCAGAACCCCAAAGGCCACCTTTCATCTGACACCCAGACCCTGGGGAAAGGACTTCTTTTTCCCATGGCAAATGGCCTCCCTTGGCAGCCACTCACCCTGGCAGAAAGTGGGAGCCTAGCTAGAATGATGCAATCGTTGCTGGATTTTTCCAAAAGAAAAGCTGCCAGCAACTAGGGCCCTGGAAGTACTTAGAGCCTCAAACGCCACCTTGAACATATTACTGAGACCCTGGGGAAAGGACTTCTTTTTCCCATGGAAAATGGCCTTCATTTGTGGCCACTTGGCCTGGCAGGCAGGGCAGTGCCAAGCCAGGAATCTACAAACTCTGCTGGATCCTTCCAGAACGAAAGCTGCCAGCAACTAGGACCCTGCAAGTCCTTACAGCCCCAGATGCCACCAGTCATCTGACACCCAGAGCCTGGGCCAATGACTTTGTTTTCCCCATGGAAAATTGCCTCCATTTCTGGCCACTCGCCCTGACCAAGAGGGTGGTGCCCAGCAAGAAATTTGCAAGCTTTGCTGGATTGCTCCAAATCTAAAGCTGCCACTTGTTGTTGTTCTATTTCTCTAGAGTCCCATCATGCTGTTCTCAGATTGCTAAAGTCCATACCTCCTCGGTGTGTTCTTATGGCTGCAGATCTTCACAGCACAGACGCTTTCTTCTGCATGCTGTTCTTTCCCAGTTCAGGGCTCCTTCAAGGCTCTCCCTGAATGGCTACGCCGCCCCCTTTTATCCCAGTTCTCTTCAATGCTCACAGCTGCAGCCCATCAAGGACAACCAGGACCTGTGGGGCAAAGCCTCTAGACAGATATTCAAATAGAATCCATTTCCTCTACTCTAGCCAGTAAGTACTACCCTACAAGTCCTCAGAACCCCAAAGGCCACCTTTCATCTGACACCCAGACCCTGGGGAAAGGACTTCTTTTTCCCATGGCAAATGGCCTCCCTTGGCAGCCACTCACCCTGGCAGAAAGTGGGAGCCTAGCTAGAATGATGCAATCGTTGCTGGATTTTTCCAAAAGAAAAGCTGCCAGCAACTAGGGCCCTGGAAGTACTTAGAGCCTCAAACGCCACCTTGAACATATTACTGAGACCCTGGGGAAAGGACTTCTTTTTCCCATGGAAAATGGCCTTCATTTGTGGCCACTTGGCCTGGCAGGCAGGGCAGTGCCAAGCCAGGAATCTACAAACTCTGCTGGATCCTTCCAGAACGAAAGCTGCCAGCAACTAGGACCCTGCAAGTCCTTACAGCCCCAGATGCCACCAGTCATCTGACACCCAGAGCCTGGGCCAATGACTTTGTTTTCCCCATGGAAAATTGCCTCCATTTCTGGCCACTCGCCCTGACCAAGAGGGTGGTGCCCAGCAAGAAATTTGCAAGCTTTGCTGGATTGCTCCAAATCTAAAGCTGCCACTTGTTGTTGTTCTATTTCTCTAGAGTCCCATCATGCTGTTCTCAGATTGCTAAAGTCCATACCTCCTCGGTGTGTTCTTATGGCTGCAGATCTTCACAGCACAGACGCTTTCTTCTGCATGCTGTTCTTTCCCAGTTCAGGGCTCCTTCAAGGCTCTCCCTGAATGGCTACGCCGCCCCCTTTTATCCCAGTTCTCTTCAATGCTCACAGCTGCAGCCCATCAAGGACAACCAGGACCTGTGGGGCAAAGCCTCTAGACAGATATTCAAATAGAATCCATTTCCTCTACTCTAGCCAGTAAGTACTACCCTACAAGTCCTCAGAACCCCAAAGGCCACCTTTCATCTGACACCCAGACCCTGGGGAAAGGACTTCTTTTTCCCATGGCAAATGGCCTCCCTTGGCAGCCACTCACCCTGGCAGAAAGTGGGAGCCTAGCTAGAATGATGCAATCGTTGCTGGATTTTTCCAAAAGAAAAGCTGCCAGCAACTAGGGCCCTGGAAGTACTTAGAGCCTCAAACGCCACCTTGAACATATTACTGAGACCCTGGGGAAAGGACTTCTTTTTCCCATGGAAAATGGCCTTCATTTGTGGCCACTTGGCCTGGCAGGCAGGGCAGTGCCAAGCCAGGAATCTACAAACTCTGCTGGATCCTTCCAGAACGAAAGCTGCCAGCAACTAGGACCCTGCAAGTCCTTAGAGCCCCAGATGCCACCAGTCATCTGACACCCAGAGCCTGGGCCAATGACTTTGTTTTCCCCATGGAAAATTGCCTCCATTTCTGGCCACTCGCCCTGACCAAGAGGGTGGTGCCCAGCAAGAAATTTGCAAGCTTTGCTGGATTGCTCCAAATCTAAAGCTGCCACTTGTTGTTGTTCTATTTCTCTAGAGTCCCATCATGCTGTTCTCAGATTGCTAAAGTCCATACCTCCTCGGTGTGTTCTTATGGCTGCAGATCTTCACAGCACAGACGCTTTCTTCTGCATGCTGTTCTTTCCCAGTTCAGGGCTCCTTCAAGGCTCTCCCTGAATGGCTACGCCGCCCCCTTTTATCCCAGTTCTCTTCAATGCTCACAGCTGCAGCCCATCAAGGACAACCAGGACCTGTGGGACAGATATTCAAATAGAATCCATTTCCTCTACTCTAGCCAGTAAGTACTACCCTACAAGTCCTCAGAACCCCAAAGGCCACCTTTCATCTGACACCCAGACCCTGGGGAAAGGACTTCTTTTTCCCATGGCAAATGGCCTCCCTTGGCAGCCACTCACCCTGGCAGAAAGTGGGAGCCTAGCTAGAATGATGCAATCGTTGCTGGATTTTTCCAAAAGAAAAGCTGGCAGCAACTAGGGCCCTGGAAGTACTTAGAGCCTCAAATGCCACCTTGAACATATTCCTGAGACCCTGGGGAAAGGACTTCTTTTTCCCATGGAAAATGGCCTTCATTTGTGGCCACTTGGCCTGGCAGGCAGGGCAGTGCCAAGCCAGGAATCTACAAACTCTGCTGGATCCTTCCAGAACGAAAGCTGCCAGCAACTAGGACCCTGCAAGTCCTTACAGCCCCAGATGCCACCAGTCATCTGACACCCAGAGCCTGGGCCAATGACTTCGTTTTCCCCATGGAAAATGGCCTCCATTTCTGGCCACTCGCCCTGACCAAGAGGGTGGTGCCCAGCAAGAAATTTGCAAGCTTTGCTGGATTGCTCCAAATCGAAAGCTGCCACTTCTTGTTGTTTTATTTCTCTAGAGTCCCATCATGCTGTTCTCAGATTGCTAAAGTCCATACCTCCTCGGTGTGTTCTTATGGCTGCAGATCTTCACAGCACAGACGCTTTCTTCTGCATGCTGTTCTTTCCCAGTTCAGGGCTCCTTCAAGGCTCTCCCTGAATGGCTACGCCGCCCCCTTTTATCCCAGTTCTCTTCAATGCTCACAGCTGCAGCCCATCAAGGACAACCAGGACCTGTGGGGCAAAGCCTCTAGACAGATATTCAAATAGAATCCATTTCCTCTACTCTAGCCAGTAAGTACTACCCTACAAGTCCTCAGAACCCCAAAGGCCACCTTTCATCTGACACCCAGACCCTGGGGAAAGGACTTCTTTTTCCCATGGCAAATGGCCTCCCTTGGCAGCCACTCACCCTGGCAGAAAGTGGGAGCCTAGCTAGAATGATGCAATCGTTGCTGGATTTTTCCAAAAGAAAAGCTGCCAGCAACTAGGGCCCTGGAAGTACTTAGAGCCTCAAACGCCACCTTGAACATATTCCTGAGACCCTGGGGAAAGGACTTCGTTTTTCCCATGGAAAATGGCCTTCATTTGTGGCCACTTGGCCTGGCAGGCAGGGCAGTGCCAAGCCAGGAATCTACAAACTCTGCTGGATCCTTCCAGAACGAAAGCTGCCAGCAACTAGGACCCTGCAAGTCCTTACAGCCCCAGATGCCACCAGTCATCTGACACCCAGAGCCTGGGCCAATGACTTCGTTTTCCCCATGGAAAATGGCCTCCATTTCTGGCCACTCGCCCTGACCAAGAGGGTGGTGCCCAGCAAGAAATTTGCAAGCTTTGCTGGATTGCTCCAAATCGAAAGCTGCCACTTCTTGTTGTTTTATTTCTCTAGAGTCCCATCATGCTGTTCTCAGATTGCTAAAGTCCATACCTCCTCGGTGTGTTCTTATGGCTGCAGATCTTCACAGCACAGACGCTTTCTTCTGCATGCTGTTCTTTCCCAGTTCAGGGCTCCTTCAAGGCTCTCCCTGAATGGCTACGCCGCCCCCTTTTATCCCAGTTCTCTTCAATGCTCACAGCTGCAGCCCATCAAGGACAACCAGGACCTGTGGGGCAAAGCCTCTAGACAGATATTCAAATAGAATCCATTTCCTCTACTCTAGCCAGTAAGTACTACCCTACAAGTCCTCAGAACCCCAAAGGCCACCTTTCATCTGACACCCAGACCCTGGGGAAAGGACTTCTTTTTCCCATGGCAAATGGCCTCCCTTGGCAGCCACTCACCCTGGCAGAAAGTGGGAGCCTAGCTAGAATGATGCAATCGTTGCTGGATTTTTCCAAAAGAAAAGCTGCCAGCAACTAGGGCCCTGGAAGTACTTAGAGCCTCAAACGCCACCTTGAACATATTACTGAGACCCTGGGGAAAGGACTTCTTTTTCCCATGGAAAATGGCCTTCATTTGTGGCCACTTGGCCTGGCAGGCAGGGCAGTGCCAAGCCAGGAATCTACAAACTCTGCTGGATCCTTCCAGAACGAAAGCTGCCAGCAACTAGGACCCTGCAAGTCCTTAGAGCCCCAGATGCCACCAGTCATCTGACACCCAGAGCCTGGGCCAATGACTTTGTTTTCCCCATGGAAAATTGCCTCCATTTCTGGCCACTCGCCCTGACCAAGAGGGTGGTGCCCAGCAAGAAATTTGCAAGCTTTGCTGGATTGCTCCAAATCTAAAGCTGCCACTTGTTGTTGTTCTATTTCTCTAGAGTCCCATCATGCTGTTCTCAGATTGCTAAAGTCCATACCTCCTCGGTGTGTTCTTATGGCTGCAGATCTTCACAGCACAGACGCTTTCTTCTGCATGCTGTTCTTTCCCAGTTCAGGGCTCCTTCAAGGCTCTCCCTGAATGGCTACGCCGCCCCCTTTTATCCCAGTTCTCTTCAATGCTCACAGCTGCAGCCCATCAAGGACAACCAGGACCTGTGGGGCAAAGCCTCTAGACAGATATTCAAATAGAATCCATTTCCTCTACTCTAGCCAGTAAGTACTACCCTACAAGTCCTCAGAACCCCAAAGGCCACCTTTCATCTGACACCCAGACCCTGGGGAAAGGACTTCTTTTTCCCATGGCAAATGGCCTCCCTTGGCAGCCACTCACCCTGGCAGAAAGTGGGAGCCTAGCTAGAATGATGCAATCGTTGCTGGATTTTTCCAAAAGAAAAGCTGCCAGCAACTAGGGCCCTGGAAGTACTTAGAGCCTCAAACGCCACCTTGAACATATTACTGAGACCCTGGGGAAAGGACTTCTTTTTCCCATGGAAAATGGCCTTCATTTGTGGCCACTTGGCCTGGCAGGCAGGGCAGTGCCAAGCCAGGAATCTACAAACTCTGCTGGATCCTTCCAGAACGAAAGCTGCCAGCAACTAGGACCCTGCAAGTCCTTAGAGCCCCAGATGCCACCAGTCATCTGACACCCAGAGCCTGGGCCAATGACTTTGTTTTCCCCATGGAAAATTGCCTCCATTTCTGGCCACTCGCCCTGACCAAGAGGGTGGTGCCCAGCAAGAAATTTGCAAGCTTTGCTGGATTGCTCCAAATCTAAAGCTGCCACTTGTTGTTGTTCTATTTCTCTAGAGTCCCATCATGCTGTTCTCAGATTGCTAAAGTCCATACCTCCTCGGTGTGTTCTTATGGCTGCAGATCTTCACAGCACAGACGCTTTCTTCTGCATGCTGTTCTTTCCCAGTTCAGGGCTCCTTCAAGGCTCTCCCTGAATGGCTACGCCGCCCCCTTTTATCCCAGTTCTCTTCAATGCTCACAGCTGCAGCCCATCAAGGACAACCAGGACCTGTGGGACAGATATTCAAATAGAATCCATTTCCTCTACTCTAGCCAGTAAGTACTACCCTACAAGTCCTCAGAACCCCAAAGGCCACCTTTCATCTGACACCCAGACCCTGGGGAAAGGACTTCTTTTTCCCATGGCAAATGGCCTCCCTTGGCAGCCACTCACCCTGGCAGAAAGTGGGAGCCTAGCTAGAATGATGCAATCGTTGCTGGATTTTTCCAAAAGAAAAGCTGGCAGCAACTAGGGCCCTGGAAGTACTTAGAGCCTCAAATGCCACCTTGAACATATTCCTGAGACCCTGGGGAAAGGACTTCTTTTTCCCATGGAAAATGGCCTTCATTTGTGGCCACTTGGCCTGGCAGGCAGGGCAGTGCCAAGCCAGGAATCTACAAACTCTGCTGGATCCTTCCAGAACGAAAGCTGCCAGCAACTAGGACCCTGCAAGTCCTTAGAGCCCCAGATGCCACCAGTCATCTGACACCCAGAGCCTGGGCCAATGACTTTGTTTTCCCCATGGAAAATTGCCTCCATTTCTGGCCACTCGCCCTGACCAAGAGGGTGGTGCCCAGCAAGAAATTTGCAAGCTTTGCTGGATTGCTCCAAATCTAAAGCTGCCACTTGTTGTTGTTCTATTTCTCTAGAGTCCCATCATGCTGTTCTCAGATTGCTAAAGTCCATACCTCCTCGGTGTGTTCTTATGGCTGCAGATCTTCACAGCACAGACGCTTTCTTCTGCATGCTGTTCTTTCCCAGTTCAGGGCTCCTTCAAGGCTCTCCCTGAATGGCTAAGCCGCCCCCTTTTATCCCAGTTCTCTTCAATGCTCACAGCTGCAGCCCATCAAGGACAACCAGGACCTGTGGGACAGATATTCAAATAGAATCCATTTCCTCTACTCTAGCCAGTAAGTACTACCCTACAAGTCCTCAGAACCCCAAAGGCCACCTTTCATCTGACACCCAGACCCTGGGGAAAGGACTTCTTTTTCCCATGGCAAATGGCCTCCCTTGGCAGCCACTCACCCTGGCAGAAAGTGGGAGCCTAGCTAGAATGATGCAATCGTTGCTGGATTTTTCCAAAAGAAAAGCTGGCAGCAACTAGGGCCCTGGAAGTACTTAGAGCCTCAAACGCCACCTTGAACATATTCCTGAGACCCTGGGGAAAGGACTTCGTTTTTCCCATGGAAAATGGCCTTCATTTCTGGCCACTTGGCCTGGCAGGCAGGGCAGTGCCAAGCCAGGAATCTACAAACTCTGCTGGATCCTTCCAGAACGAAAGCTGCCAGCAACTAGGACCCTGCAAGTCCTTAGAGCCCCAGATGCCACCAGTCATCTGACACCCAGAGCCTGGGCCAATGACTTCGTTTTCCCCATGGAAAATGGCCTCCATTTCTGGCCACTCGCCCTGACCAAGAGGGTGGTGCCCAGCAAGAAATTTGCAAGCTTTGCTGGATTGCTCCAAATCGAAAGCTGCCACTTCTTGTTGTTTTATTTCTCTAGAGTCCCATCATGCTGTTCTCAGATTGCTAAAGTCCATACCTCCTCGGTGTGTTCTTATGGCTGCAGATCTTCACAGCACAGACGCTTTCTTCTGCATGCTGTTCTTTCCCAGTTCAGGGCTCCTTCAAGGCTCTCCCTGAATGGCTACGCCGCCCCCTTTTATCCCAGTTCTCTTCAATGCTCACAGCTGCAGCCCATCAAGGACAACCAGGACCTGTGGGGCAAAGCCTCTAGACAGATATTCAAATAGAATCCATTTCCTCTACTCTAGCCAGTAAGTACTACCCTACAAGTCCTCAGAACCCCAAAGGCCACCTTTCATCTGACACCCAGACCCTGGGGAAAGGACTTCTTTTTCCCATGGCAAATGGCCTCCCTTGGCAGCCACTCACCCTGGCAGAAAGTGGGAGCCTAGCTAGAATGATGCAATCGTTGCTGGATTTTTCCAAAAGAAAAGCTGCCAGCAACTAGGGCCCTGGAAGTACTTAGAGCCTCAAACGCCACCTTGAACATATTACTGAGACCCTGGGGAAAGGACTTCTTTTTCCCATGGAAAATGGCCTTCATTTGTGGCCACTTGGCCTGGCAGGCAGGGCAGTGCCAAGCCAGGAATCTACAAACTCTGCTGGATCCTTCCAGAACGAAAGCTGCCAGCAACTAGGACCCTGCAAGTCCTTAGAGCCCCAGATGCCACCAGTCATCTGACACCCAGAGCCTGGGCCAATGACTTTGTTTTCCCCATGGAAAATTGCCTCCATTTCTGGCCACTCGCCCTGACCAAGAGGGTGGTGCCCAGCAAGAAATTTGCAAGCTTTGCTGGATTGCTCCAAATCTAAAGCTGCCACTTGTTGTTGTTCTATTTCTCTAGAGTCCCATCATGCTGTTCTCAGATTGCTAAAGTCCATACCTCCTCGGTGTGTTCTTATGGCTGCAGATCTTCACAGCACAGACGCTTTCTTCTGCATGCTGTTCTTTCCCAGTTCAGGGCTCCTTCAAGGCTCTCCCTGAATGGCTACGCCGCCCCCTTTTATCCCAGTTCTCTTCAATGCTCACAGCTGCAGCCCATCAAGGACAACCAGGACCTGTGGGACAGATATTCAAATAGAATCCATTTCCTCTACTCTAGCCAGTAAGTACTACCCTACAAGTCCTCAGAACCCCAAAGGCCACCTTTCATCTGACACCCAGACCCTGGGGAAAGGACTTCTTTTTCCCATGGCAAATGGCCTCCCTTGGCAGCCACTCACCCTGGCAGAAAGTGGGAGCCTAGCTAGAATGATGCAATCGTTGCTGGATTTTTCCAAAAGAAAAGCTGGCAGCAACTAGGGCCCTGGAAGTACTTAGAGCCTCAAATGCCACCTTGAACATATTCCTGAGACCCTGGGGAAAGGACTTCTTTTTCCCATGGAAAATGGCCTTCATTTGTGGCCACTTGGCCTGGCAGGCAGGGCAGTGCCAAGCCAGGAATCTACAAACTCTGCTGGATCCTTCCAGAACGAAAGCTGCCAGCAACTAGGACCCTGCAAGTCCTTAGAGCCCCAGATGCCACCAGTCATCTGACACCCAGAGCCTGGGCCAATGACTTTGTTTTCCCCATGGAAAATTGCCTCCATTTCTGGCCACTCGCCCTGACCAAGAGGGTGGTGCCCAGCAAGAAATTTGCAAGCTTTGCTGGATTGCTCCAAATCTAAAGCTGCCACTTGTTGTTGTTCTATTTCTCTAGAGTCCCATCATGCTGTTCTCAGATTGCTAAAGTCCATACCTCCTCGGTGTGTTCTTATGGCTGCAGATCTTCACAGCACAGACGCTTTCTTCTGCATGCTGTTCTTTCCCAGTTCAGGGCTCCTTCAAGGCTCTCCCTGAATGGCTAAGCCGCCCCCTTTTATCCCAGTTCTCTTCAATGCTCACAGCTGCAGCCCATCAAGGACAACCAGGACCTGTGGGACAGATATTCAAATAGAATCCATTTCCTCTACTCTAGCCAGTAAGTACTACCCTACAAGTCCTCAGAACCCCAAAGGCCACCTTTCATCTGACACCCAGACCCTGGGGAAAGGACTTCTTTTTCCCATGGCAAATGGCCTCCCTTGGCAGCCACTCACCCTGGCAGAAAGTGGGAGCCTAGCTAGAATGATGCAATCGTTGCTGGATTTTTCCAAAAGAAAAGCTGGCAGCAACTAGGGCCCTGGAAGTACTTAGAGCCTCAAACGCCACCTTGAACATATTACTGAGACCCTGGGGAAAGGACTTCGTTTTTCCCATGGAAAATGGCCTTCATTTCTGGCCACTTGGCCTGGCAGGCAGGGCAGTGCCAAGCCAGGAATCTACAAACTCTGCTGGATCCTTCCAGAACGAAAGCTGCCAGCAACTAGGACCCTGCAAGTCCTTAGAGCCCCAGATGCCACCAGTCATCTGACACCCAGAGCCTGGGCCAATGACTTCGTTTTCCCCATGGAAAATGGCCTCCATTTCTGGCCACTCGCCCTGACCAAGAGGGTGGTGCCCAGCAAGAAATTTGCAAGCTTTGCTGGATTGCTCCAAATCGAAAGCTGCCACTTCTTGTTGTTTTATTTCTCTAGAGTCCCATCATGCTGTTCTCAGATTGCTAAAGTCCATACCTCCTCGGTGTGTTCTTATGGCTGCAGATCTTCACAGCACAGACGCTTTCTTCTGCATGCTGTTCTTTCCCAGTTCAGGGCTCCTTCAAGGCTCTCCCTGAATGGCTACGCCGCCCCCTTTTATCCCAGTTCTCTTCAATGCTCACAGCTGCAGCCCATCAAGGACAACCAGGACCTGTGGGGCAAAGCCTCTAGACAGATATTCAAATAGAATCCATTTCCTCTACTCTAGCCAGTAAGTACTACCCTACAAGTCCTCAGAACCCCAAAGGCCACCTTTCATCTGACACCCAGACCCTGGGGAAAGGACTTCTTTTTCCCATGGCAAATGGCCTCCCTTGGCAGCCACTCACCCTGGCAGAAAGTGGGAGCCTAGCTAGAATGATGCAATCGTTGCTGGATTTTTCCAAAAGAAAAGCTGCCAGCAACTAGGGCCCTGGAAGTACTTAGAGCCTCAAACGCCACCTTGAACATATTACTGAGACCCTGGGGAAAGGACTTCTTTTTCCCATGGAAAATGGCCTTCATTTGTGGCCACTTGGCCTGGCAGGCAGGGCAGTGCCAAGCCAGGAATCTACAAACTCTGCTGGATCCTTCCAGAACGAAAGCTGCCAGCAACTAGGACCCTGCAAGTCCTTACAGCCCCAGATGCCACCAGTCATCTGACACCCAGAGCCTGGGCCAATGACTTTGTTTTCCCCATGGAAAATTGCCTCCATTTCTGGCCACTCGCCCTGACCAAGAGGGTGGTGCCCAGCAAGAAATTTGCAAGCTTTGCTGGATTGCTCCAAATCTAAAGCTGCCACTTGTTGTTGTTCTATTTCTCTAGAGTCCCATCATGCTGTTCTCAGATTGCTAAAGTCCATACCTCCTCGGTGTGTTCTTATGGCTGCAGATCTTCACAGCACAGACGCTTTCTTCTGCATGCTGTTCTTTCCCAGTTCAGGGCTCCTTCAAGGCTCTCCCTGAATGGCTACGCCGCCCCCTTTTATCCCAGTTCTCTTCAATGCTCACAGCTGCAGCCCATCAAGGACAACCAGGACCTGTGGGGCAAAGCCTCTAGACAGATATTCAAATAGAATCCATTTCCTCTACTCTAGCCAGTAAGTACTACCCTACAAGTCCTCAGAACCCCAAAGGCCACCTTTCATCTGACACCCAGACCCTGGGGAAAGGACTTCTTTTTCCCATGGCAAATGGCCTCCCTTGGCAGCCACTCACCCTGGCAGAAAGTGGGAGCCTAGCTAGAATGATGCAATCGTTGCTGGATTTTTCCAAAAGAAAAGCTGCCAGCAACTAGGGCCCTGGAAGTACTTAGAGCCTCAAACGCCACCTTGAACATATTACTGAGACCCTGGGGAAAGGACTTCTTTTTCCCATGGAAAATGGCCTTCATTTGTGGCCACTTGGCCTGGCAGGCAGGGCAGTGCCAAGCCAGGAATCTACAAACTCTGCTGGATCCTTCCAGAACGAAAGCTGCCAGCAACTAGGACCCTGCAAGTCCTTAGAGCCCCAGATGCCACCAGTCATCTGACACCCAGAGCCTGGGCCAATGACTTTGTTTTCCCCATGGAAAATTGCCTCCATTTCTGGCCACTCGCCCTGACCAAGAGGGTGGTGCCCAGCAAGAAATTTGCAAGCTTTGCTGGATTGCTCCAAATCTAAAGCTGCCACTTGTTGTTGTTCTATTTCTCTAGAGTCCCATCATGCTGTTCTCAGATTGCTAAAGTCCATACCTCCTCGGTGTGTTCTTATGGCTGCAGATCTTCACAGCACAGACGCTTTCTTCTGCATGCTGTTCTTTCCCAGTTCAGGGCTCCTTCAAGGCTCTCCCTGAATGGCTACGCCGCCCCCTTTTATCCCAGTTCTCTTCAATGCTCACAGCTGCAGCCCATCAAGGACAACCAGGACCTGTGGGACAGATATTCAAATAGAATCCATTTCCTCTACTCTAGCCAGTAAGTACTACCCTACAAGTCCTCAGAACCCCAAAGGCCACCTTTCATCTGACACCCAGACCCTGGGGAAAGGACTTCTTTTTCCCATGGCAAATGGCCTCCCTTGGCAGCCACTCACCCTGGCAGAAAGTGGGAGCCTAGCTAGAATGATGCAATCGTTGCTGGATTTTTCCAAAAGAAAAGCTGGCAGCAACTAGGGCCCTGGAAGTACTTAGAGCCTCAAATGCCACCTTGAACATATTCCTGAGACCCTGGGGAAAGGACTTCTTTTTCCCATGGAAAATGGCCTTCATTTGTGGCCACTTGGCCTGGCAGGCAGGGCAGTGCCAAGCCAGGAATCTACAAACTCTGCTGGATCCTTCCAGAACGAAAGCTGCCAGCAACTAGGACCCTGCAAGTCCTTACAGCCCCAGATGCCACCAGTCATCTGACACCCAGAGCCTGGGCCAATGACTTCGTTTTCCCCATGGAAAATGGCCTCCATTTCTGGCCACTCGCCCTGACCAAGAGGGTGGTGCCCAGCAAGAAATTTGCAAGCTTTGCTGGATTGCTCCAAATCGAAAGCTGCCACTTCTTGTTGTTTTATTTCTCTAGAGTCCCATCATGCTGTTCTCAGATTGCTAAAGTCCATACCTCCTCGGTGTGTTCTTATGGCTGCAGATCTTCACAGCACAGACGCTTTCTTCTGCATGCTGTTCTTTCCCAGTTCAGGGCTCCTTCAAGGCTCTCCCTGAATGGCTACGCCGCCCCCTTTTATCCCAGTTCTCTTCAATGCTCACAGCTGCAGCCCATCAAGGACAACCAGGACCTGTGGGGCAAAGCCTCTAGACAGATATTCAAATAGAATCCATTTCCTCTACTCTAGCCAGTAAGTACTACCCTACAAGTCCTCAGAACCCCAAAGGCCACCTTTCATCTGACACCCAGACCCTGGGGAAAGGACTTCTTTTTCCCATGGCAAATGGCCTCCCTTGGCAGCCACTCACCCTGGCAGAAAGTGGGAGCCTAGCTAGAATGATGCAATCGTTGCTGGATTTTTCCAAAAGAAAAGCTGCCAGCAACTAGGGCCCTGGAAGTACTTAGAGCCTCAAACGCCACCTTGAACATATTACTGAGACCCTGGGGAAAGGACTTCTTTTTCCCATGGAAAATGGCCTTCATTTGTGGCCACTTGGCCTGGCAGGCAGGGCAGTGCCAAGCCAGGAATCTACAAACTCTGCTGGATCCTTCCAGAACGAAAGCTGCCAGCAACTAGGACCCTGCAAGTCCTTAGAGCCCCAGATGCCACCAGTCATCTGACACCCAGAGCCTGGGCCAATGACTTTGTTTTCCCCATGGAAAATTGCCTCCATTTCTGGCCACTCGCCCTGACCAAGAGGGTGGTGCCCAGCAAGAAATTTGCAAGCTTTGCTGGATTGCTCCAAATCTAAAGCTGCCACTTGTTGTTGTTCTATTTCTCTAGAGTCCCATCATGCTGTTCTCAGATTGCTAAAGTCCATACCTCCTCGGTGTGTTCTTATGGCTGCAGATCTTCACAGCACAGACGCTTTCTTCTGCATGCTGTTCTTTCCCAGTTCAGGGCTCCTTCAAGGCTCTCCCTGAATGGCTACGCCGCCCCCTTTTATCCCAGTTCTCTTCAATGCTCACAGCTGCAGCCCATCAAGGACAACCAGGACCTGTGGGGCAAAGCCTCTAGACAGATATTCAAATAGAATCCATTTCCTCTACTCTAGCCAGTAAGTACTACCCTACAAGTCCTCAGAACCCCAAAGGCCACCTTTCATCTGACACCCAGACCCTGGGGAAAGGACTTCTTTTTCCCATGGCAAATGGCCTCCCTTGGCAGCCACTCACCCTGGCAGAAAGTGGGAGCCTAGCTAGAATGATGCAATCGTTGCTGGATTTTTCCAAAAGAAAAGCTGCCAGCAACTAGGGCCCTGGAAGTACTTAGAGCCTCAAACGCCACCTTGAACATATTACTGAGACCCTGGGGAAAGGACTTCTTTTTCCCATGGAAAATGGCCTTCATTTGTGGCCACTTGGCCTGGCAGGCAGGGCAGTGCCAAGCCAGGAATCTACAAACTGTGCTGGATCCTTCCAGAACGAAAGCTGCCAGCAACTAGGACCCTGCAAGTCCTTAGAGCCCCAGATGCCACCAGTCATCTGACACCCAGAGCCTGGGCCAATGACTTTGTTTTCCCCATGGAAAATTGCCTCCATTTCTGGCCACTCGCCCTGACCAAGAGGGTGGTGCCCAGCAAGAAATTTGCAAGCTTTGCTGGATTGCTCCAAATCTAAAGCTGCCACTTGTTGTTGTTCTATTTCTCTAGAGTCCCATCATGCTGTTCTCAGATTGCTAAAGTCCATACCTCCTCGGTGTGTTCTTATGGCTGCAGATCTTCACAGCACAGACGCTTTCTTCTGCATGCTGTTCTTTCCCAGTTCAGGGCTCCTTCAAGGCTCTCCCTGAATGGCTACGCCGCCCCCTTTTATCCCAGTTCTCTTCAATGCTCACAGCTGCAGCCCATCAAGGACAACCAGGACCTGTGGGGCAAAGCCTCTAGACAGATATTCAAATAGAATCCATTTCCTCTACTCTAGCCAGTAAGTACTACCCTACAAGTCCTCAGAACCCCAAAGGCCACCTTTCATCTGACACCCAGACCCTGGGGAAAGGACTTCTTTTTCCCATGGCAAATGGCCTCCCTTGGCAGCCACTCACCCTGGCAGAAAGTGGGAGCCTAGCTAGAATGATGCAATCGTTGCTGGATTTTTCCAAAAGAAAAGCTGCCAGCAACTAGGGCCCTGGAAGTACTTAGAGCCTCAAACGCCACCTTGAACATATTACTGAGACCCTGGGGAAAGGACTTCTTTTTCCCATGGAAAATGGCCTTCATTTGTGGCCACTTGGCCTGGCAGGCAGGGCAGTGCCAAGCCAGGAATCTACAAACTCTGCTGGATCCTTCCAGAACGAAAGCTGCCAGCAACTAGGACCCTGCAAGTCCTTAGAGCCCCAGATGCCACCAGTCATCTGACACCCAGAGCCTGGGCCAATGACTTTGTTTTCCCCATGGAAAATTGCCTCCATTTCTGGCCACTCGCCCTGACCAAGAGGGTGGTGCCCAGCAAGAAATTTGCAAGCTTTGCTGGATTGCTCCAAATCTAAAGCTGCCACTTGTTGTTGTTCTATTTCTCTAGAGTCCCATCATGCTGTTCTCAGATTGCTAAAGTCCATACCTCCTCGGTGTGTTCTTATGGCTGCAGATCTTCACAGCACAGACGCTTTCTTCTGCATGCTGTTCTTTCCCAGTTCAGGGCTCCTTCAAGGCTCTCCCTGAATGGCTAAGCCGCCCCCTTTTATCCCAGTTCTCTTCAATGCTCACAGCTGCAGCCCATCAAGGACAACCAGGACCTGTGGGACAGATATTCAAATAGAATCCATTTCCTCTACTCTAGCCAGTAAGTACTACCCTACAAGTCCTCAGAACCCCAAAGGCCACCTTTCATCTGACACCCAGACCCTGGGGAAAGGACTTCTTTTTCCCATGGCAAATGGCCTCCCTTGGCAGCCACTCACCCTGGCAGAAAGTGGGAGCCTAGCTAGAATGATGCAATCGTTGCTGGATTTTTCCAAAAGAAAAGCTGGCAGCAACTAGGGCCCTGGAAGTACTTAGAGCCTCAAACGCCACCTTGAACATATTACTGAGACCCTGGGGAAAGGACTTCTTTTTCCCATGGAAAATGGCCTTCATTTGTGGCCACTTGGCCTGGCAGGCAGGGCAGTGCCAAGCCAGGAATCTACAAACTGTGCTGGATCCTTCCAGAACGAAAGCTGCCAGCAACTAGGACCCTGCAAGTCCTTACAGCCCCAGATGCCACCAGTCATCTGACACCCAGAGCCTGGGCCAATGACTTCGTTTTCCCCATGGAAAATGGCCTCCATTTCTGGCCACTCGCCCTGACCAAGAGGGTGGTGCCCAGCAAGAAATTTGCAAGCTTTGCTGGATTGCTCCAAATCGAAAGCTGCCACTTCTTGTTGTTTTATTTCTCTAGAGTCCCATCATGCTGTTCTCAGATTGCTAAAGTCCATACCTCCTCGGTGTGTTCTTATGGCTGCAGATCTTCACAGCACAGACGCTTTCTTCTGCATGCTGTTCTTTCCCAGTTCAGGGCTCCTTCAAGGCTCTCCCTGAATGGCTACGCCGCCCCCTTTTATCCCAGTTCTCTTCAATGCTCACAGCTGCAGCCCATCAAGGACAACCAGGACCTGTGGGGCAAAGCCTCTAGACAGATATTCAAATAGAATCCATTTCCTCTACTCTAGCCAGTAAGTACTACCCTACAAGTCCTCAGAACCCCAAAGGCCACCTTTCATCTGACACCCAGACCCTGGGGAAAGGACTTCTTTTTCCCATGGCAAATGGCCTCCCTTGGCAGCCACTCACCCTGGCAGAAAGTGGGAGCCTAGCTAGAATGATGCAATCGTTGCTGGATTTTTCCAAAAGAAAAGCTGCCAGCAACTAGGGCCCTGGAAGTACTTAGAGCCTCAAACGCCACCTTGAACATATTACTGAGACCCTGGGGAAAGGACTTCTTTTTCCCATGGAAAATGGCCTTCATTTGTGGCCACTTGGCCTGGCAGGCAGGGCAGTGCCAAGCCAGGAATCTACAAACTCTGCTGGATCCTTCCAGAACGAAAGCTGCCAGCAACTAGGACCCTGCAAGTCCTTACAGCCCCAGATGCCACCAGTCATCTGACACCCAGAGCCTGGGCCAATGACTTTGTTTTCCCCATGGAAAATTGCCTCCATTTCTGGCCACTCGCCCTGACCAAGAGGGTGGTGCCCAGCAAGAAATTTGCAAGCTTTGCTGGATTGCTCCAAATCTAAAGCTGCCACTTGTTGTTGTTCTATTTCTCTAGAGTCCCATCATGCTGTTCTCAGATTGCTAAAGTCCATACCTCCTCGGTGTGTTCTTATGGCTGCAGATCTTCACAGCACAGACGCTTTCTTCTGCATGCTGTTCTTTCCCAGTTCAGGGCTCCTTCAAGGCTCTCCCTGAATGGCTACGCCGCCCCCTTTTATCCCAGTTCTCTTCAATGCTCACAGCTGCAGCCCATCAAGGACAACCAGGACCTGTGGGGCAAAGCCTCTAGACAGATATTCAAATAGAATCCATTTCCTCTACTCTAGCCAGTAAGTACTACCCTACAAGTCCTCAGAACCCCAAAGGCCACCTTTCATCTGACACCCAGACCCTGGGGAAAGGACTTCTTTTTCCCATGGCAAATGGCCTCCCTTGGCAGCCACTCACCCTGGCAGAAAGTGGGAGCCTAGCTAGAATGATGCAATCGTTGCTGGATTTTTCCAAAAGAAAAGCTGCCAGCAACTAGGGCCCTGGAAGTACTTAGAGCCTCAAACGCCACCTTGAACATATTACTGAGACCCTGGGGAAAGGACTTCTTTTTCCCATGGAAAATGGCCTTCATTTGTGGCCACTTGGCCTGGCAGGCAGGGCAGTGCCAAGCCAGGAATCTACAAACTCTGCTGGATCCTTCCAGAACGAAAGCTGCCAGCAACTAGGACCCTGCAAGTCCTTAGAGCCCCAGATGCCACCAGTCATCTGACACCCAGAGCCTGGGCCAATGACTTTGTTTTCCCCATGGAAAATTGCCTCCATTTCTGGCCACTCGCCCTGACCAAGAGGGTGGTGCCCAGCAAGAAATTTGCAAGCTTTGCTGGATTGCTCCAAATCTAAAGCTGCCACTTGTTGTTGTTCTATTTCTCTAGAGTCCCATCATGCTGTTCTCAGATTGCTAAAGTCCATACCTCCTCGGTGTGTTCTTATGGCTGCAGATCTTCACAGCACAGACGCTTTCTTCTGCATGCTGTTCTTTCCCAGTTCAGGGCTCCTTCAAGGCTCTCCCTGAATGGCTACGCCGCCCCCTTTTATCCCAGTTCTCTTCAATGCTCACAGCTGCAGCCCATCAAGGACAACCAGGACCTGTGGGACAGATATTCAAATAGAATCCATTTCCTCTACTCTAGCCAGTAAGTACTACCCTACAAGTCCTCAGAACCCCAAAGGCCACCTTTCATCTGACACCCAGACCCTGGGGAAAGGACTTCTTTTTCCCATGGCAAATGGCCTCCCTTGGCAGCCACTCACCCTGGCAGAAAGTGGGAGCCTAGCTAGAATGATGCAATCGTTGCTGGATTTTTCCAAAAGAAAAGCTGGCAGCAACTAGGGCCCTGGAAGTACTTAGAGCCTCAAATGCCACCTTGAACATATTCCTGAGACCCTGGGGAAAGGACTTCTTTTTCCCATGGAAAATGGCCTTCATTTGTGGCCACTTGGCCTGGCAGGCAGGGCAGTGCCAAGCCAGGAATCTACAAACTCTGCTGGATCCTTCCAGAACGAAAGCTGCCAGCAACTAGGACCCTGCAAGTCCTTACAGCCCCAGATGCCACCAGTCATCTGACACCCAGAGCCTGGGCCAATGACTTCGTTTTCCCCATGGAAAATGGCCTCCATTTCTGGCCACTCGCCCTGACCAAGAGGGTGGTGCCCAGCAAGAAATTTGCAAGCTTTGCTGGATTGCTCCAAATCGAAAGCTGCCACTTCTTGTTGTTTTATTTCTCTAGAGTCCCATCATGCTGTTCTCAGATTGCTAAAGTCCATACCTCCTCGGTGTGTTCTTATGGCTGCAGATCTTCACAGCACAGACGCTTTCTTCTGCATGCTGTTCTTTCCCAGTTCAGGGCTCCTTCAAGGCTCTCCCTGAATGGCTACGCCGCCCCCTTTTATCCCAGTTCTCTTCAATGCTCACAGCTGCAGCCCATCAAGGACAACCAGGACCTGTGGGGCAAAGCCTCTAGACAGATATTCAAATAGAATCCATTTCCTCTACTCTAGCCAGTAAGTACTACCCTACAAGTCCTCAGAACCCCAAAGGCCACCTTTCATCTGACACCCAGACCCTGGGGAAAGGACTTCTTTTTCCCATGGCAAATGGCCTCCCTTGGCAGCCACTCACCCTGGCAGAAAGTGGGAGCCTAGCTAGAATGATGCAATCGTTGCTGGATTTTTCCAAAAGAAAAGCTGCCAGCAACTAGGGCCCTGGAAGTACTTAGAGCCTCAAACGCCACCTTGAACATATTACTGAGACCCTGGGGAAAGGACTTCTTTTTCCCATGGAAAATGGCCTTCATTTGTGGCCACTTGGCCTGGCAGGCAGGGCAGTGCCAAGCCAGGAATCTACAAACTCTGCTGGATCCTTCCAGAACGAAAGCTGCCAGCAACTAGGACCCTGCAAGTCCTTAGAGCCCCAGATGCCACCAGTCATCTGACACCCAGAGCCTGGGCCAATGACTTTGTTTTCCCCATGGAAAATTGCCTCCATTTCTGGCCACTCGCCCTGACCAAGAGGGTGGTGCCCAGCAAGAAATTTGCAAGCTTTGCTGGATTGCTCCAAATCTAAAGCTGCCACTTGTTGTTGTTCTATTTCTCTAGAGTCCCATCATGCTGTTCTCAGATTGCT
Organism: Agelaius phoeniceus; assembly: GCF_051311805.1. Lineage (NCBI taxonomy): Eukaryota > Metazoa > Chordata > Aves > Passeriformes > Icteridae > Agelaius > Agelaius phoeniceus. The sequence goes on along the minus strand of NC_135289.1, from coordinate 7,803,083 downwards.
AAAGTCCATACCTCCTCGGTGTGTTCTTATGGCTGCAGATCTTCACAGCACAGACGCTTTCTTCTGCATGCTGTTCTTTCCCAGTTCAGGGCTCCTTCAAGGCTCTCCCTGAATGGCTACGCCGCCCCCTTTTATCCCAGTTCTCTTCAATGCTCACAGCTGCAGCCCATCAAGGACAACCAGGACCTGTGGGGCAAAGCCTCTAGACAGATATTCAAATAGAATCCATTTCCTCTACTCTAGCCAGTAAGTACTACCCTACAAGTCCTCAGAACCCCAAAGGCCACCTTTCATCTGACACCCAGACCCTGGGGAAAGGACTTCTTTTTCCCATGGCAAATGGCCTCCCTTGGCAGCCACTCACCCTGGCAGAAAGTGGGAGCCTAGCTAGAATGATGCAATCGTTGCTGGATTTTTCCAAAAGAAAAGCTGCCAGCAACTAGGGCCCTGGAAGTACTTAGAGCCTCAAACGCCACCTTGAACATATTACTGAGACCCTGGGGAAAGGACTTCTTTTTCCCATGGAAAATGGCCTTCATTTGTGGCCACTTGGCCTGGCAGGCAGGGCAGTGCCAAGCCAGGAATCTACAAACTGTGCTGGATCCTTCCAGAACGAAAGCTGCCAGCAACTAGGACCCTGCAAGTCCTTAGAGCCCCAGATGCCACCAGTCATCTGACACCCAGAGCCTGGGCCAATGACTTTGTTTTCCCCATGGAAAATTGCCTCCATTTCTGGCCACTCGCCCTGACCAAGAGGGTGGTGCCCAGCAAGAAATTTGCAAGCTTTGCTGGATTGCTCCAAATCTAAAGCTGCCACTTGTTGTTGTTCTATTTCTCTAGAGTCCCATCATGCTGTTCTCAGATTGCTAAAGTCCATACCTCCTCGGTGTGTTCTTATGGCTGCAGATCTTCACAGCACAGACGCTTTCTTCTGCATGCTGTTCTTTCCCAGTTCAGGGCTCCTTCAAGGCTCTCCCTGAATGGCTACGCCGCCCCCTTTTATCCCAGTTCTCTTCAATGCTCACAGCTGCAGCCCATCAAGGACAACCAGGACCTGTGGGGCAAAGCCTCTAGACAGATATTCAAATAGAATCCATTTCCTCTACTCTAGCCAGTAAGTACTACCCTACAAGTCCTCAGAACCCCAAAGGCCACCTTTCATCTGACACCCAGACCCTGGGGAAAGGACTTCTTTTTCCCATGGCAAATGGCCTCCCTTGGCAGCCACTCACCCTGGCAGAAAGTGGGAGCCTAGCTAGAATGATGCAATCGTTGCTGGATTTTTCCAAAAGAAAAGCTGCCAGCAACTAGGGCCCTGGAAGTACTTAGAGCCTCAAACGCCACCTTGAACATATTACTGAGACCCTGGGGAAAGGACTTCTTTTTCCCATGGAAAATGGCCTTCATTTGTGGCCACTTGGCCTGGCAGGCAGGGCAGTGCCAAGCCAGGAATCTACAAACTCTGCTGGATCCTTCCAGAACGAAAGCTGCCAGCAACTAGGACCCTGCAAGTCCTTAGAGCCCCAGATGCCACCAGTCATCTGACACCCAGAGCCTGGGCCAATGACTTTGTTTTCCCCATGGAAAATTGCCTCCATTTCTGGCCACTCGCCCTGACCAAGAGGGTGGTGCCCAGCAAGAAATTTGCAAGCTTTGCTGGATTGCTCCAAATCTAAAGCTGCCACTTGTTGTTGTTCTATTTCTCTAGAGTCCCATCATGCTGTTCTCAGATTGCTAAAGTCCATACCTCCTCGGTGTGTTCTTATGGCTGCAGATCTTCACAGCACAGACGCTTTCTTCTGCATGCTGTTCTTTCCCAGTTCAGGGCTCCTTCAAGGCTCTCCCTGAATGGCTAAGCCGCCCCCTTTTATCCCAGTTCTCTTCAATGCTCACAGCTGCAGCCCATCAAGGACAACCAGGACCTGTGGGACAGATATTCAAATAGAATCCATTTCCTCTACTCTAGCCAGTAAGTACTACCCTACAAGTCCTCAGAACCCCAAAGGCCACCTTTCATCTGACACCCAGACCCTGGGGAAAGGACTTCTTTTTCCCATGGCAAATGGCCTCCCTTGGCAGCCACTCACCCTGGCAGAAAGTGGGAGCCTAGCTAGAATGATGCAATCGTTGCTGGATTTTTCCAAAAGAAAAGCTGGCAGCAACTAGGGCCCTGGAAGTACTTAGAGCCTCAAACGCCACCTTGAACATATTACTGAGACCCTGGGGAAAGGACTTCGTTTTTCCCATGGAAAATGGCCTTCATTTGTGGCCACTTGGCCTGGCAGGCAGGGCAGTGCCAAGCCAGGAATCTACAAACTGTGCTGGATCCTTCCAGAACGAAAGCTGCCAGCAACTAGGACCCTGCAAGTCCTTACAGCCCCAGATGCCACCAGTCATCTGACACCCAGAGCCTGGGCCAATGACTTCGTTTTCCCCATGGAAAATGGCCTCCATTTCTGGCCACTCGCCCTGACCAAGAGGGTGGTGCCCAGCAAGAAATTTGCAAGCTTTGCTGGATTGCTCCAAATCGAAAGCTGCCACTTCTTGTTGTTTTATTTCTCTAGAGTCCCATCATGCTGTTCTCAGATTGCTAAAGTCCATACCTCCTCGGTGTGTTCTTATGGCTGCAGATCTTCACAGCACAGACGCTTTCTTCTGCATGCTGTTCTTTCCCAGTTCAGGGCTCCTTCAAGGCTCTCCCTGAATGGCTACGCCGCCCCCTTTTATCCCAGTTCTCTTCAATGCTCACAGCTGCAGCCCATCAAGGACAACCAGGACCTGTGGGGCAAAGCCTCTAGACAGATATTCAAATAGAATCCATTTCCTCTACTCTAGCCAGTAAGTACTACCCTACAAGTCCTCAGAACCCCAAAGGCCACCTTTCATCTGACACCCAGACCCTGGGGAAAGGACTTCTTTTTCCCATGGCAAATGGCCTCCCTTGGCAGCCACTCACCCTGGCAGAAAGTGGGAGCCTAGCTAGAATGATGCAATCGTTGCTGGATTTTTCCAAAAGAAAAGCTGCCAGCAACTAGGGCCCTGGAAGTACTTAGAGCCTCAAACGCCACCTTGAACATATTACTGAGACCCTGGGGAAAGGACTTCGTTTTTCCCATGGAAAATGGCCTTCATTTGTGGCCACTTGGCCTGGCAGGCAGGGCAGTGCCAAGCCAGGAATCTACAAACTCTGCTGGATCCTTCCAGAACGAAAGCTGCCAGCAACTAGGACCCTGCAAGTCCTTAGAGCCCCAGATGCCACCAGTCATCTGACACCCAGAGCCTGGGCCAATGACTTTGTTTTCCCCATGGAAAATTGCCTCCATTTCTGGCCACTCGCCCTGACCAAGAGGGTGGTGCCCAGCAAGAAATTTGCAAGCTTTGCTGGATTGCTCCAAATCTAAAGCTGCCACTTGTTGTTGTTCTATTTCTCTAGAGTCCCATCATGCTGTTCTCAGATTGCTAAAGTCCATACCTCCTCGGTGTGTTCTTATGGCTGCAGATCTTCACAGCACAGACGCTTTCTTCTGCATGCTGTTCTTTCCCAGTTCAGGGCTCCTTCAAGGCTCTCCCTGAATGGCTACGCCGCCCCCTTTTATCCCAGTTCTCTTCAATGCTCACAGCTGCAGCCCATCAAGGACAACCAGGACCTGTGGGGCAAAGCCTCTAGACAGATATTCAAATAGAATCCATTTCCTCTACTCTAGCCAGTAAGTACTACCCTACAAGTCCTCAGAACCCCAAAGGCCACCTTTCATCTGACACCCAGACCCTGGGGAAAGGACTTCTTTTTCCCATGGCAAATGGCCTCCCTTGGCAGCCACTCACCCTGGCAGAAAGTGGGAGCCTAGCTAGAATGATGCAATCGTTGCTGGATTTTTCCAAAAGAAAAGCTGCCAGCAACTAGGGCCCTGGAAGTACTTAGAGCCTCAAACGCCACCTTGAACATATTACTGAGACCCTGGGGAAAGGACTTCGTTTTTCCCATGGAAAATGGCCTTCATTTCTGGCCACTTGGCCTGGCAGGCAGGGCAGTGCCAAGCCAGGAATCTACAAACTGTGCTGGATCCTTCCAGAACGAAAGCTGCCAGCAACTAGGACCCTGCAAGTCCTTACAGCCCCAGATGCCACCAGTCATCTGACACCCAGAGCCTGGGCCAATGACTTCGTTTTCCCCATGGAAAATGGCCTCCATTTCTGGCCACTCGCCCTGACCAAGAGGGTGGTGCCCAGCAAGAAATTTGCAAGCTTTGCTGGATTGCTCCAAATCGAAAGCTGCCACTTCTTGTTGTTTTATTTCTCTAGAGTCCCATCATGCTGTTCTCAGATTGCTAAAGTCCATACCTCCTCGGTGTGTTCTTATGGCTGCAGATCTTCACAGCACAGACGCTTTCTTCTGCATGCTGTTCTTTCCCAGTTCAGGGCTCCTTCAAGGCTCTCCCTGAATGGCTACGCCGCCCCCTTTTATCCCAGTTCTCTTCAATGCTCACAGCTGCAGCCCATCAAGGACAACCAGGACCTGTGGGGCAAAGCCTCTAGACAGATATTCAAATAGAATCCATTTCCTCTACTCTAGCCAGTAAGTACTACCCTACAAGTCCTCAGAACCCCAAAGGCCACCTTTCATCTGACACCCAGACCCTGGGGAAAGGACTTCTTTTTCCCATGGCAAATGGCCTCCCTTGGCAGCCACTCACCCTGGCAGAAAGTGGGAGCCTAGCTAGAATGATGCAATCGTTGCTGGATTTTTCCAAAAGAAAAGCTGGCAGCAACTAGGGCCCTGGAAGTACTTAGAGCCTCAAACGCCACCTTGAACATATTACTGAGACCCTGGGGAAAGGACTTCGTTTTTCCCATGGAAAATGGCCTTCATTTCTGGCCACTTGGCCTGGCAGGCAGGGCAGTGCCAAGCCAGGAATCTACAAACTCTGCTGGATCCTTCCAGAACGAAAGCTGCCAGCAACTAGGACCCTGCAAGTCCTTAGAGCCCCAGATGCCACCAGTCATCTGACACCCAGAGCCTGGGCCAATGACTTTGTTTTCCCCATGGAAAATTGCCTCCATTTCTGGCCACTCGCCCTGACCAAGAGGGTGGTGCCCAGCAAGAAATTTGCAAGCTTTGCTGGATTGCTCCAAATCTAAAGCTGCCACTTGTTGTTGTTCTATTTCTCTAGAGTCCCATCATGCTGTTCTCAGATTGCTAAAGTCCATACCTCCTCGGTGTGTTCTTATGGCTGCAGATCTTCACAGCACAGACGCTTTCTTCTGCATGCTGTTCTTTCCCAGTTCAGGGCTCCTTCAAGGCTCTCCCTGAATGGCTACGCCGCCCCCTTTTATCCCAGTTCTCTTCAATGCTCACAGCTGCAGCCCATCAAGGACAACCAGGACCTGTGGGGCAAAGCCTCTAGACAGATATTCAAATAGAATCCATTTCCTCTACTCTAGCCAGTAAGTACTACCCTACAAGTCCTCAGAACCCCAAAGGCCACCTTTCATCTGACACCCAGACCCTGGGGAAAGGACTTCTTTTTCCCATGGCAAATGGCCTCCCTTGGCAGCCACTCACCCTGGCAGAAAGTGGGAGCCTAGCTAGAATGATGCAATCGTTGCTGGATTTTTCCAAAAGAAAAGCTGCCAGCAACTAGGGCCCTGGAAGTACTTAGAGCCTCAAACGCCACCTTGAACATATTACTGAGACCCTGGGGAAAGGACTTCGTTTTTCCCATGGAAAATGGCCTTCATTTCTGGCCACTTGGCCTGGCAGGCAGGGCAGTGCCAAGCCAGGAATCTACAAACTCTGCTGGATCCTTCCAGAACGAAAGCTGCCAGCAACTAGGACCCTGCAAGTCCTTACAGCCCCAGATGCCACCAGTCATCTGACACCCAGAGCCTGGGCCAATGACTTCGTTTTCCCCATGGAAAATGGCCTCCATTTCTGGCCACTCGCCCTGACCAAGAGGGTGGTGCCCAGCAAGAAATTTGCAAGCTTTGCTGGATTGCTCCAAATCGAAAGCTGCCACTTCTTGTTGTTTTATTTCTCTAGAGTCCCATCATGCTGTTCTCAGATTGCTAAAGTCCATACCTCCTCGGTGTGTTCTTATGGCTGCAGATCTTCACAGCACAGACGCTTTCTTCTGCATGCTGTTCTTTCCCAGTTCAGGGCTCCTTCAAGGCTCTCCCTGAATGGCTACGCCGCCCCCTTTTATCCCAGTTCTCTTCAATGCTCACAGCTGCAGCCCATCAAGGACAACCAGGACCTGTGGGGCAAAGCCTCTAGACAGATATTCAAATAGAATCCATTTCCTCTACTCTAGCCAGTAAGTACTACCCTACAAGTCCTCAGAACCCCAAAGGCCACCTTTCATCTGACACCCAGACCCTGGGGAAAGGACTTCTTTTTCCCATGGCAAATGGCCTCCCTTGGCAGCCACTCACCCTGGCAGAAAGTGGGAGCCTAGCTAGAATGATGCAATCGTTGCTGGATTTTTCCAAAAGAAAAGCTGCCAGCAACTAGGGCCCTGGAAGTACTTAGAGCCTCAAACGCCACCTTGAACATATTACTGAGACCCTGGGGAAAGGACTTCTTTTTCCCATGGAAAATGGCCTTCATTTGTGGCCACTTGGCCTGGCAGGCAGGGCAGTGCCAAGCCAGGAATCTACAAACTCTGCTGGATCCTTCCAGAACGAAAGCTGCCAGCAACTAGGACCCTGCAAGTCCTTACAGCCCCAGATGCCACCAGTCATCTGACACCCAGAGCCTGGGCCAATGACTTTGTTTTCCCCATGGAAAATTGCCTCCATTTCTGGCCACTCGCCCTGACCAAGAGGGTGGTGCCCAGCAAGAAATTTGCAAGCTTTGCTGGATTGCTCCAAATCTAAAGCTGCCACTTGTTGTTGTTCTATTTCTCTAGAGTCCCATCATGCTGTTCTCAGATTGCTAAAGTCCATACCTCCTCGGTGTGTTCTTATGGCTGCAGATCTTCACAGCACAGACGCTTTCTTCTGCATGCTGTTCTTTCCCAGTTCAGGGCTCCTTCAAGGCTCTCCCTGAATGGCTACGCCGCCCCCTTTTATCCCAGTTCTCTTCAATGCTCACAGCTGCAGCCCATCAAGGACAACCAGGACCTGTGGGGCAAAGCCTCTAGACAGATATTCAAATAGAATCCATTTCCTCTACTCTAGCCAGTAAGTACTACCCTACAAGTCCTCAGAACCCCAAAGGCCACCTTTCATCTGACACCCAGACCCTGGGGAAAGGACTTCTTTTTCCCATGGCAAATGGCCTCCCTTGGCAGCCACTCACCCTGGCAGAAAGTGGGAGCCTAGCTAGAATGATGCAATCGTTGCTGGATTTTTCCAAAAGAAAAGCTGCCAGCAACTAGGGCCCTGGAAGTACTTAGAGCCTCAAACGCCACCTTGAACATATTACTGAGACCCTGGGGAAAGGACTTCTTTTTCCCATGGAAAATGGCCTTCATTTGTGGCCACTTGGCCTGGCAGGCAGGGCAGTGCCAAGCCAGGAATCTACAAACTCTGCTGGATCCTTCCAGAACGAAAGCTGCCAGCAACTAGGACCCTGCAAGTCCTTAGAGCCCCAGATGCCACCAGTCATCTGACACCCAGAGCCTGGGCCAATGACTTTGTTTTCCCCATGGAAAATTGCCTCCATTTCTGGCCACTCGCCCTGACCAAGAGGGTGGTGCCCAGCAAGAAATTTGCAAGCTTTGCTGGATTGCTCCAAATCTAAAGCTGCCACTTGTTGTTGTTCTATTTCTCTAGAGTCCCATCATGCTGTTCTCAGATTGCTAAAGTCCATACCTCCTCGGTGTGTTCTTATGGCTGCAGATCTTCACAGCACAGACGCTTTCTTCTGCATGCTGTTCTTTCCCAGTTCAGGGCTCCTTCAAGGCTCTCCCTGAATGGCTACGCCGCCCCCTTTTATCCCAGTTCTCTTCAATGCTCACAGCTGCAGCCCATCAAGGACAACCAGGACCTGTGGGGCAAAGCCTCTAGACAGATATTCAAATAGAATCCATTTCCTCTACTCTAGCCAGTAAGTACTACCCTACAAGTCCTCAGAACCCCAAAGGCCACCTTTCATCTGACACCCAGACCCTGGGGAAAGGACTTCTTTTTCCCATGGCAAATGGCCTCCCTTGGCAGCCACTCACCCTGGCAGAAAGTGGGAGCCTAGCTAGAATGATGCAATCGTTGCTGGATTTTTCCAAAAGAAAAGCTGCCAGCAACTAGGGCCCTGGAAGTACTTAGAGCCTCAAACGCCACCTTGAACATATTACTGAGACCCTGGGGAAAGGACTTCTTTTTCCCATGGAAAATGGCCTTCATTTGTGGCCACTTGGCCTGGCAGGCAGGGCAGTGCCAAGCCAGGAATCTACAAACTCTGCTGGATCCTTCCAGAACGAAAGCTGCCAGCAACTAGGACCCTGCAAGTCCTTAGAGCCCCAGATGCCACCAGTCATCTGACACCCAGAGCCTGGGCCAATGACTTTGTTTTCCCCATGGAAAATTGCCTCCATTTCTGGCCACTCGCCCTGACCAAGAGGGTGGTGCCCAGCAAGAAATTTGCAAGCTTTGCTGGATTGCTCCAAATCTAAAGCTGCCACTTGTTGTTGTTCTATTTCTCTAGAGTCCCATCATGCTGTTCTCAGATTGCTAAAGTCCATACCTCCTCGGTGTGTTCTTATGGCTGCAGATCTTCACAGCACAGACGCTTTCTTCTGCATGCTGTTCTTTCCCAGTTCAGGGCTCCTTCAAGGCTCTCCCTGAATGGCTACGCCGCCCCCTTTTATCCCAGTTCTCTTCAATGCTCACAGCTGCAGCCCATCAAGGACAACCAGGACCTGTGGGACAGATATTCAAATAGAATCCATTTCCTCTACTCTAGCCAGTAAGTACTACCCTACAAGTCCTCAGAACCCCAAAGGCCACCTTTCATCTGACACCCAGACCCTGGGGAAAGGACTTCTTTTTCCCATGGCAAATGGCCTCCCTTGGCAGCCACTCACCCTGGCAGAAAGTGGGAGCCTAGCTAGAATGATGCAATCGTTGCTGGATTTTTCCAAAAGAAAAGCTGCCAGCAACTAGGGCCCTGGAAGTACTTAGAGCCTCAAATGCCACCTTGAACATATTCCTGAGACCCTGGGGAAAGGACTTCTTTTTCCCATGGAAAATGGCCTTCATTTGTGGCCACTTGGCCTGGCAGGCAGGGCAGTGCCAAGCCAGGAATCTACAAACTCTGCTGGATCCTTCCAGAACGAAAGCTGCCAGCAACTAGGACCCTGCAAGTCCTTAGAGCCCCAGATGCCACCAGTCATCTGACACCCAGAGCCTGGGCCAATGACTTTGTTTTCCCCATGGAAAATTGCCTCCATTTCTGGCCACTCGCCCTGACCAAGAGGGTGGTGCCCAGCAAGAAATTTGCAAGCTTTGCTGGATTGCTCCAAATCTAAAGCTGCCACTTGTTGTTGTTCTATTTCTCTAGAGTCCCATCATGCTGTTCTCAGATTGCTAAAGTCCATACCTCCTCGGTGTGTTCTTATGGCTGCAGATCTTCACAGCACAGACGCTTTCTTCTGCATGCTGTTCTTTCCCAGTTCAGGGCTCCTTCAAGGCTCTCCCTGAATGGCTACGCCGCCCCCTTTTATCCCAGTTCTCTTCAATGCTCACAGCTGCAGCCCATCAAGGACAACCAGGACCTGTGGGGCAAAGCCTCTAGACAGATATTCAAATAGAATCCATTTCCTCTACTCTAGCCAGTAAGTACTACCCTACAAGTCCTCAGAACCCCAAAGGCCACCTTTCATCTGACACCCAGACCCTGGGGAAAGGACTTCTTTTTCCCATGGCAAATGGCCTCCCTTGGCAGCCACTCACCCTGGCAGAAAGTGGGAGCCTAGCTAGAATGATGCAATCGTTGCTGGATTTTTCCAAAAGAAAAGCTGCCAGCAACTAGGGCCCTGGAAGTACTTAGAGCCTCAAACGCCACCTTGAACATATTACTGAGACCCTGGGGAAAGGACTTCTTTTTCCCATGGAAAATGGCCTTCATTTGTGGCCACTTGGCCTGGCAGGCAGGGCAGTGCCAAGCCAGGAATCTACAAACTCTGCTGGATCCTTCCAGAACGAAAGCTGCCAGCAACTAGGACCCTGCAAGTCCTTAGAGCCCCAGATGCCACCAGTCATCTGACACCCAGAGCCTGGGCCAATGACTTTGTTTTCCCCATGGAAAATTGCCTCCATTTCTGGCCACTCGCCCTGACCAAGAGGGTGGTGCCCAGCAAGAAATTTGCAAGCTTTGCTGGATTGCTCCAAATCTAAAGCTGCCACTTGTTGTTGTTCTATTTCTCTAGAGTCCCATCATGCTGTTCTCAGATTGCTAAAGTCCATACCTCCTCGGTGTGTTCTTATGGCTGCAGATCTTCACAGCACAGACGCTTTCTTCTGCATGCTGTTCTTTCCCAGTTCAGGGCTCCTTCAAGGCTCTCCCTGAATGGCTACGCCGCCCCCTTTTATCCCAGTTCTCTTCAATGCTCACAGCTGCAGCCCATCAAGGACAACCAGGACCTGTGGGGCAAAGCCTCTAGACAGATATTCAAATAGAATCCATTTCCTCTACTCTAGCCAGTAAGTACTACCCTACAAGTCCTCAGAACCCCAAAGGCCACCTTTCATCTGACACCCAGACCCTGGGGAAAGGACTTCTTTTTCCCATGGCAAATGGCCTCCCTTGGCAGCCACTCACCCTGGCAGAAAGTGGGAGCCTAGCTAGAATGATGCAATCGTTGCTGGATTTTTCCAAAAGAAAAGCTGCCAGCAACTAGGGCCCTGGAAGTACTTAGAGCCTCAAACGCCACCTTGAACATATTACTGAGACCCTGGGGAAAGGACTTCTTTTTCCCATGGAAAATGGCCTTCATTTGTGGCCACTTGGCCTGGCAGGCAGGGCAGTGCCAAGCCAGGAATCTACAAACTCTGCTGGATCCTTCCAGAACGAAAGCTGCCAGCAACTAGGACCCTGCAAGTCCTTAGAGCCCCAGATGCCACCAGTCATCTGACACCCAGAGCCTGGGCCAATGACTTTGTTTTCCCCATGGAAAATTGCCTCCATTTCTGGCCACTCGCCCTGACCAAGAGGGTGGTGCCCAGCAAGAAATTTGCAAGCTTTGCTGGATTGCTCCAAATCTAAAGCTGCCACTTGTTGTTGTTCTATTTCTCTAGAGTCCCATCATGCTGTTCTCAGATTGCTAAAGTCCATACCTCCTCGGTGTGTTCTTATGGCTGCAGATCTTCACAGCACAGACGCTTTCTTCTGCATGCTGTTCTTTCCCAGTTCAGGGCTCCTTCAAGGCTCTCCCTGAATGGCTAAGCCGCCCCCTTTTATCCCAGTTCTCTTCAATGCTCACAGCTGCAGCCCATCAAGGACAACCAGGACCTGTGGGACAGATATTCAAATAGAATCCATTTCCTCTACTCTAGCCAGTAAGTACTACCCTACAAGTCCTCAGAACCCCAAAGGCCACCTTTCATCTGACACCCAGACCCTGGGGAAAGGACTTCTTTTTCCCATGGCAAATGGCCTCCCTTGGCAGCCACTCACCCTGGCAGAAAGTGGGAGCCTAGCTAGAATGATGCAATCGTTGCTGGATTTTTCCAAAAGAAAAGCTGGCAGCAACTAGGGCCCTGGAAGTACTTAGAGCCTCAAACGCCACCTTGAACATATTACTGAGA